>NC_056736.1:499645532-499865532 GCF_019279795.1 Protopterus annectens
GTACACACTATAAAATCAGTTAGGAACTCAACTAATTTTTGTCAGCATAAATTCAACAATCTCCTACCGGAAATAGACTGGATACCCCTTAAACAACTACCCCTTCATGATACTGTACTATACTTTAATAACACCTTCCTTCACATACTTAATACACTAGCTCCCATTCGTATGAAGGGAATCAAAAAGAACTCGGCACCATGGCTCTCTAAGGACTGCAAACACCTGATGAAGCAAAGGGACCTAGCCTGGTCAACCTGGAAACAAAACAAAAATGAACAAAATTATGTTAATTTCAAAACACTACATAACAAAGTGACAAAACTAATCAACAAAGATAATAAGCCATATTATTCCCGGCTTCAACTCCAGCATAAACTCAACCCCAGTAAATTTTGGCACTCCATATCTTCTCTACTTAACCCTGGATGAAATGGAGAGACCCCTCCATCACAAATAGCCAAAAACGTTAACAAGCACTTCATAAAATCAATTTTGGACCTATTAACTAACACCCCTAATGCTGCCCCCCCACCCTTTACCCTATTCAGACACCAACCCCAGGCCATAAACTACTTCAAACTCTGTCATAACTTACCCCCCCGCTCAACAAAATGTCATACAAACTCTATTCTCATTTCAGCCCATACCCACTGACACCATTAAAAAACTGCTACAAAAACTAAAACCCTGCTCTACCTCAGCTGATAATCTCCTTCCATACTACCTCAAACTGGCTGCTAACTCAGTCACCTACCCAATCAGTATCCTTGTAAATAGGTCTTTATCCAAATCAGAAGTACCTACCATATGGAAACAATCTCACATCACCCACATCCACAAAGGAGGCAATTCTTTTGATCCATCCAATTTTCATTCTATATCCATCTTGTCACCCATATCCAAAATTCTCGAGAGAGGTATCCATCAGCAGGTAATGCAATATCTACTGCAAAACAACCTTTTAACCAAAATCCAGCATCACTTCCATTCTAGCCACAGCACAGCTACAGCCTTATTATTTTTTACAGACACCATGAATAAGGCCAGAGATGCAGGATGCTATACAGCCTCAATATTCCTTGACCTCTCCAAGGCCTTTGTCACAGTATCTCACCCCTTACTTTTGAACACACTGTCTAACCTAGGCTTCTCACATAACACAGTAAAATGCTTTCAGAGCTACCTCAAGGATCGTACACAAGCAGTAAAATGATCCAATGAACTCTCAACCTTCCTCCACAACCCTACTGGAGTCCCCCAAGGCTCCATCCTAGGACTCCTACTCTTCAACATTTTCACAAACAACCTTCACACTGCCTCTCACCCTGGGACCCTCATTCAGTACAATAAAAAAACCCTGAAGCACAAAGAAAACTGTTAAACAAAAGCACAAGTGGTCCTAGGAATCCACACCAACAACTCCAAGAGTATATTTTATTAAAACACACATAATATTGAGCACTTTTGTCTCAAAAAAGAGAGACTTCATCAAAATACCTTATTCGGTATGCTGATGATTCCACCATAATCTGCACTGCACAGTCAGTACCAGAACTACTTTTTAAAACTCAACAGTCCTTTACTGCAGTAGAATCCTGGCTAAGAAATACCCACCTCTTTCTTAATCCAAAGAAGACAAAACTAGTACTCTTTCTTCCCAAAAACACCTCCCCTGTCACTGATCATTTCAACATCCTTGCATCTGACAACACTGACATAGAAATAGTGCAGGAAACCAAACTTTTAGGTGTTATTATTGACAATAAGCTTTCATTTGACCACCATATACAGTAAAATATAAAGAAAACTAATCAAAAACGGGGACTCTTACATAGAAACAAACATTTTTTTAATGAAGCTACCAAAACTACCCTTGCAAAAACATTTTTACTTCCCTACCTTCTTTATGGTGCCCCTATCTTAACTAACTTATAAAATTCTACCCTAAGCAAGTTGGAACAGTGCTACAACAAAATTGCAAAGTTTGCCACAAACTCTAAATATCACACACACCACTTAAACCACTCCTAGAATTAAACTGGCTTGAACTCTCCAACCAACTTGCCTTTATTCAGCTATCCACCTTGCACAACCTTATTTTCAAGCCTACTGCCTGCCCTGCACTAGCCGATCTAGTCACACCTTACACACCAAATCAATCCCTATGATCAGAAGACAAAAATCTCTTAGCTATCTCAAAACCCACAAGAAAACCTGGTCTCTCTCTGTATTCATACTCTGTCTGTATACTTTGGAATTCACTACCTCTATCTACCAGGTCTATACCTGGTCTAACCCATTTCAAAACGTCTTTAAAAAATTATCTCAAAAATACATGGCACTGCTCCTACATAAAGCCTGCCTAATGCTCAGGTCATCCTCTTTCTGTCACATTTCAATCCCTCCCAGACTACAAGATCCTAAGGCTCTTCTAATTCCTTATCTGCTTTTATACTATTTCCTTAAGCTACTGTTCAGGCTTTATTGTGTCTATTCCTCTTTACTCTCTCTCTCTCTCTCTCTCTCTCTCACTATCTATCTGCATCACTTTCTGGCTGCCATTTTCCTAACTGAAACTAACATTCTATTTTGCATGTACTATTACAGTCAATGTCACACATTGTACTACCTTCATACTACTTTTGAGGACACTGTCTACATCATGTATTGTGACAGTGACTATTATTGTTGTTTTAAATGTATAGAATTGTTTAGATGTGTAGTAATATATTGCAACATCTTGTAGCAGTTTGTTCTTTCAACTTATTTTTGCATAGTATTTCTAATGTAATTTTTATTGTATTGGATTATACTGTATTTGTATTGTACTGTATGTGGAGCCTTTCCCCTCAGGACTCTGCTGAAAATGGGTTATATAGACTCAGTCAGACCACCCCGGTAAATAAATGTCAAATAAAATAAATAAAATAAAATACACTTACCCCATACCTAGGAAAGATGAAGCCTTAGAGCAGCTGGGTGGGGCTAAGTATCTGACAACTATTGATTTGAGCAAGGGCTATTAGCAGGTGTCCTTGACTCCCAACAATAGAGGCAGGTCAGCCTTTGTGACTCCTTTTGGATTATATGAGTTCACAGCAATGCCCTTTGGGATGAAAAATGCCAAGTGACCTTCCAGCAGCTGGTAAACTGAACCTTAGGAGCATGAGATTATGCCTTTGCTTACCTGGATGATATGGCCATCTACAACTATTCCTGGCAGGAACACCTTCAGCATGTCAGGGAGGTCCTGGGCAGATAGCAAAGGGGAGTTAACCTTTTATCCCAGTATGTCTCAGGTGGATATGGCAGATGTTTCTTATGCGGGACATAGAATGGAGAGTGGTATAATCAGGCCAGAACCTGCCAGCATGGAAGCTATTCAGGCATGGCCTTCCCCTGTTATCAAAAATCAGGTGAGGGCTGTGAAGAAAATAAAACACTGTCATCTATGTTAGCATGTCTGGCAGGAGATTTGTGTATATTCTCAGATTAACTTGTATTGTGTGCCAGTATAAAGTTTTTTTTAAATGTTGAGTATGCCCCTGTTTATATACAATATTTAAAGAATCAGTCAATGTTTTGATACATTTTTAATTGCACGTGTTTGAGAGGGAGATTCCAAAGCACAAACTGTGTAGAATCAGCTGAACAGTGGGTGATGTCATTAGAATATTCCTGGTTACTAGGTGATTATTTGAACAGCTGATGGACAAGAGCAAGAACTTTTTCAAACAGATGACAGTTATTTTTAAAATAAGACAGTAGAGACTGTTAAGATGAGCAGTTAGTCAAGTACTATGCAATTAGTCAAGTACTGAGCAGTTTGTCAAGTGCTGAGCAGTTTGTGAAGAGCAGCAGTCAGTTACAGTGCTGTGCAGTGATACCAAAGATAAGAAGACTCACCAAAACTGTAAGCCTGCCTTTGCCTTGTTGTTGCATGTTAGATTAGATCAGGGACAGCATTCTCTAGCTAGATTAGGAAAGCTTAGTTATTAAGATAGTTTTTCTAGAATGATGGACTTCTATATTGCAGTTTAATTTTACATTTCTGCTGATTGAATTCTGTTGTTTATTGAAAGTTATTGGTGTACATTCTTGTAATAATTTTACTTATTATTAAACGTTTTTCATTACTTTACATTATGGCTGGAAATCAATGTGTTCTTTAGAGATTACAGAGTGATCATATGTGTTTGATATTCCCCCAGATCACCTCAAAGGCCTGGTCACCTCTGGTCATAGCTATCATTTATTTTGATATTTAATTTTCATAATTGGACACCCCTTTAAAAGTGCATGAAGACACCCTGACTGGGGACACATTACCATATTATTTTGGGGAAGGAACACAGCTGGAAATCTGTTTCAGGCTTTTCCAGAAGAGTATTTAACTTCACCACAGTTTTATTTTTTATTTTTAGTTAGATAGTCAGGGATAGCAGGCAAGGATGTCATCAGAAGACTTTTGCAAGCTGACAAAGGTCCAGTTGCCTAAGCAATGTGAAGCCGGAGGATTGGTACATGCCAAACTGACCAAGAAAGCAATGATTTCAGTCTTGGTTGCAGACACAGCTCAGACCAGCTATTTGGAGATATCCAATTTAGTGTTGGTGATATGCAGCTTGCCAATATGAGAGAGCCCACATTTTCTTCAAAGGACTTGAAAATCCATGTAGAGTTAGAGAGACTGCTCCTGGAGGCCAAACGTCAGGAGGCTGAGGAGAAACGTCTTCAACATGAATTGGTTCATAGGTTAGTACTAGGCTAACTGCCCTTTTGAGGCATTTGAAGCCTAGTGAGTTACCCCATCCATGTGAGAATCAAACCCTGCACCTTGTGTCTTTAAGGTAAACACCTTAACCATTATGTCATCCTTCCTCCCCAAATGTCTTGAACTGTAATCAGCAGAGAGACTGTACCTGGAAACCCAACAACAGGAGGTGGAGGAAATGAAGAACCAGTGCTGATATGAACTGGAGGCTGAGGAGGAGCAGTTTCAATATGAAGTGGAGGCCAGATGTTTAGAAGCGAGGAAAATGAGAGACAGTGCCGGCAAGAAGTGGAGCTTCTTACCCACTGAGAGGGTCATAGATGTGATAAGAAAGGTAATAACCAGACCCTATAAGCTGTAAAGGCCAGTAAACTTTTTCCTCAGTACAGGGATGGGGATGACTTTGATAGTTTTATTCATATTTTTGAGAGGATATGTAGACAATATGATGTTGACCATGAGCTCTGGGTCAGCTCCTGACTCCCTTACTCCATGGTAAAGCTGTTTAGGCAATGCCAAAATTGTCTGATGTAGATTGTTTGTTTGAATTATGTTACAGTTAAGAAATGTCTTCTAGATTGTTCTAGACTAACACCTGATGCTTATAGAAAAAATGCAAGGCAGGTGAAAGTATACGTGATTATATTGCTGACTTACGTACTTTCACTGATGGGTGAGTGGGTGTCAGATCACCACTTTTGATGGATTGGCAGACCATTTGGTGAGGGAACAAGCCCTCAGTACTTTGCCTAATGACATGACAGTCTGGATAGAAGACCATGAGTGCAACTCTGTAGAAGAGTTGGGGAAAAAAGGGGATCTCTACTTGGCAAGCAGAGCACCACTGTATAGGAAGGGATACACAGTGCTGCATATAGACATACGAGAACCCATGGGGCAGTCTAAACCACTCCAACAGAGTACACTGGTAACAAGGGAAACTACTAATCCAAGTGCATGGTTAGGGCTTAGATGTTTCAAGTGTAACCAGAGGGGACACATAGCAGCCAAATGTCCATTGAGGCAAGGTGAGAAACAGAAGGTGAGAGACACAGTAATTGTGGATGACAAACTGCTAGTGGTAAGTTGTTTAGAAACAACTGGGGTGCCAAATCATCACCAAAATTTATATCCAATCTTAGTAGATGGTAAACAGGTAACTACTAAGAGGGGCACAGCTTTTGATTTAACCATTGTGAGGCCTGCAGTGGTTAGGGAGGAGCAGTACTTGCTTGGGCAGTCCACTCCAGTCAGAGCTTTGGGAGGGGACCCTGTTCCAAATGCCTTTGGATAGGGTTCATCTTGACTGGGAAGGTGGATGAGGATGCAAGCAAGTAGGTGTGTTTGAGGATATTCCTGCAGATATCCAGATAGGGAATGACTATGATGATGCAGTACCTTGTATGCATGCAGTGACATGCAGCCAGGCTTGGCAAAAGGAATATAGGTCCAGTAGTCTGGGAGAGAACCAGAAAAATCTCATATCTGAAGTTGGGGCTGGTATGGTGGCTGTTTCAGAGAAGGTGCTGCCTGGTAGCAATAAGTCTGAATGTGAGCCACAGCTGCTGGTGGGTACTGATGTTCCCTTGGACATGGTGACTGTGAGGACTGAGGTGAGTGGTGGTACTCAGAGTGCCAGCAAAGTGCAGCTGTTGGAAGTTACTAGGCTTCTTGTGAAATGGGAGTTTGTGTTTGAGAATATTCCTGCAAATGTCCTGATAGGGAATGACTGTGATGATGCAGTGCCTTGTGTAGATGCAGTGACACATAGGCTTGGAGACAGGCATGTAGGTGCAGTAGTCTGGGAGAGACCCAGGCATATCTCATACCTGAAGCTGGGACTAGTATGGTAGCTGTTTCAGAGAAGGAGCTATCCTGTAGCAGTAAGTATGAATGTGAGCCACAGCTGCTGGGGGGGTATTGATGTTTCCTTGGACACAGTAAGTGCAAGGACGAAGGGGAGTGATGATACCTAGATTGAGAGTGAGGTACAGCTATCAGAAGATGCTAGGCTTCCTGTGGAAGGAGAGCCTGAGAGGGTATGAATGTACAGTTGAGGCAGGTTCAACTTATGGACCCTACAGTACAAAGCTTGAGGGAGATAGTTAAGAAAGCACCTGAAGCTCAATGAAGATGGGAGTATGTATACGGGAACAAAGGTTTGTTGTATAAAGAGTGGACTCTTAAGGAAGGCCTGGAAGGTGAGGTAGTGTGGCAGTTGGTACAGCCTAGAGCCTACCATTTGCCACTTCTAGTTAAAGGTCCTAATATTTCTTTTGCAGGTGATATTGATGTAGAAAAGATAGTAAATGCTTTGCTAGAAATTTTCAGTAGGGTAGATTTTCCAAGAGAGATAGTGAATGACCAAAGTGCCAACTTCACTTCAGACCTGCTGACTTATTTCTGGAAGTGTTGTGGGGGTGAAACATTTAAAGACCACCCCCTATTATCCTCAGACTAATTGTCTTGTTAAGAGGTTAAACTCTGCATTGAAGACTGTGCTATAGGCATTTGTAGACCAACATGTGAGGGAGGTCTTGGATAGATTAAGTATGGCAGGATTAACCGTTAAACCCTATAAGTGCTAAGGGGGTATGGCAGAGGTCACTTACTTAGGACACAGACTGGGAAGTGGTAAAATTAGGCCAGAACCTGTCAAGGTGGAATCTATCCAATTGTGGACAGTTCCTGTTACTACAAAACAAGTCAGACCATTTTAGGGGCAGCGGGATACTATAGGAAATTTGTGCCCAATTACAGTACCATAACTACACCCCTTACATACCTAACTAGGAAGAATAAACTGGACAAGGTAGTGTAAACCACAGATTGTGAATGAGCATTCCAAAAACTAAAAGAGATTTTGGGAGGATCCCATGTCTTAGCCAGCCCAGATTATAATAAAGAATTCATTGTACAGGTAGATGATTCAAAGTATGGGGTGGGGGCTCTGCTCATTCAAGTTTCTGCAATAGGAGATAGGAGAAGAACACTGCAGTGGGGCTAATAATTCCAATGCAGATGGATTGCCCAGGAGAGGAATCTGTTGATATTTCCAGACAGACCCATCTTTCTCAAGCGTTGGTTTTCAAGGGTCACTTAAAAATCAAGCTTGAGTCATAAGGGGTGTGTGTGTGCGTGGAGAAAATAAATCCTGTTATCTGTGTTAGCATGTCTGGTAGGAGATTTGTGTATATTCTCAGATTAACTTGTATTGTATGCCAGCATGTGTAATTATGAACATGTAAATATGTTTTTTAAATGGTGAGTTTGCTCCTTTTTATACAGTATGTTTAAATAATCTGTCAGTGTTTTGATATATTTCCAATTGCAGTTGTTTGAGAGGGAGATTCGAAAGTACAAATTGTGGAGAATCAGCTGAACAGTGGATGATGTCATTAGAATGTTCCTGGCTGAAAAGTTTATTTGCACAGCTGACTGACAGAAAAAAAGAACCTTTTCAAACATCTGAATGTTATTTTTAAAAGTTGAGATTGTTAAGCTAAGCAGTTAGTCAAGTGCTGAGCAGTTAGTCAAGTGCTGAGCAGTTAGTCAAGTGCTGAGCAGTTAGTCAAGTGTTGAGCAGTTAGTCAAGTGCTGAGCAGTTTGTCAAGGGCAGCAATCAGTTACAGTTCGGTTCAGTGATACCTGAAGAAAAGAGAATTCACCAAAACTGTAAGTCTGCCTTTGCCTTGTTATTATGTGTTAGATTAGATCAGGGACAGTATTCTCTAATTAGATTAAGAAATGTCAGTTATTAAGATAGAGTTTTTCTAGAATGATGGTCTTCTATCCTACAGTTTAATTTTACATTTCTGGTGATTGAATTCTAGTGTTTATTGAAAGTTATTGATATATATTCTTGTACTCATTTTACTTATTATTAAATGTTTTTCATTACTTTACATTGTGTCCGAAAATCAGTGTGCTCTTTACAGATTAGAGAGTGCTTATACCTGTTTGATATTCCCCAGGTCACCTCGAAGACCTGGTCACTTCTGGTCACAGCTATCCTTTATTTTGATATTTAATTTTCATAATTGGACACCCCTTTACAGGGGCATGAATACATTATGATTGATGGCAGCATTACTGTATTATTTTGGGAAAAGGACACAGCTGGAAATGTGTGTTAGGCATTCCTAGAAGTGTTTGGATGTGTGAGATTTACATTTACTTTGAGTGTGAGTGTATCAGAGGTCTTAAACTGGGGCACATTGCTCAGAAGTGTGTAGCAAGGAGTTACATTAGGGATAGGCAGAAGTATACAGTCCAGTCTCAGATTATAGAGCATGTTCCTGTTGTGTCTTAGGGGGAAACTGTGAAATATTACTCCTGTTTAATTGATAGTCTTACATTGGAGTTAGTAGTGAGGATTGAAGCTGCTTAGTTACTGACCCAGGATAGTAAGGGATGTCACATTAATTGTTGGCAGTCCAGTGGGTTATTGGACAAACATCAAGTTTAATTGGTGACAGTCTAGTGGGATATAACAGGATGTCACAAGGGCATTCTTCAGGACAGCAGGGTACTATAGAAGGTTCATTCCCAATTATAGTACAATAGCTGCTCCCCTCACAGACCTGATGAGGAACAATGGATCAGATAATATTGTGTGGAATGCAGCCTGCAAGAAGGCATTTCAGAAGTTTAAAGGGGCTTTGGGTGGATACCCTTTGCTAGTCACTCCAGATTGCAGCAAATAATTTGTTTATCAGGTGGATACTTCAACCCATGGGGTGGGGGCTGTACTCAGCTAGGTTTCCTCAGAGGGAGAAGAGCACCCTAATGTATATCTCAGCTGTAGTCTCCAACCTACGGAAGAATGTTATGCAGCTGTAGAAAAGAATGTCTAACCATAGCATGTGCAATGCATCTGTATGGAAGGAAATTCACTGTGGTTACAAACCACAATCCCTTAACATGGCTATGTCAAGCCAATCAGCAAAATGCCAAGTTATTAAGGTGGAGCCTAGGGTTGCAGGCATATGGCATGACAGTGCAGCACCTTAGTGGAGTCAGCAATGCCAATGCAGTAGGGCTGTCAAGACAGGGTATGGGTTAATGTGTTCCCAAACAGGCTCATAAAGCAATGTTCCTCCAGAGTTACTTGATTAGGTTGAGTCTTGAAAAGGGGGAAAGATGTGATGCTGTGAGGTAGTGCCAGCTGTGCCGGGGGGGGGGGGGTAGGAGAGTGCACATGTAAAATATTCCAGCATAGCTAGCTGGAGTTTTGTAAATAATCATATGCCATTTATTTATACCAAAATGATTTCTACAGGTGCTTGTGTTAAATGTGTATTTGTAAAGTTACTTGTTTTAAAAATGTACCAACAGTGGGTCCTACTGTACAGAGAAGAAATATACATGTATGTCAGACTGTATTACTATTACTGATGAAATTTATATATTTTAACAGAGGATACTGGAAGGGAAGTTGTTAAGCTCAGCCCAGCTAACCTTAAGAAAAACAGCCTGAAATTAAATATCTCAGTTTGGCAATAAAGATTTTCCACGGGATTCATGAAGCTCGGTGCAAGGACGGCGGTAGGCTTGCACCGACAGTGCGGTGTGAAGATGGTGCAGTAGCACCAAATGCATATTAATGAAGGTGCGCTGCCACCACAGCCACGTGCACAGGAAAGGAACGCGAGTGCATAGGGCATGTCGAAGTGCCGCACGGAGGCGTGGAAATGCCAGCTGTTGACTGCAACCTAAAATGCTTGCATATAACAAGTTGCAAGATAGTAATCACATCTGTCAGTGTCCGTGGATACTGAAACGTATGCAAATCATGCAAGAAAGTTCCCGCGAACACAAAATGAAGAAGCAAACACAAATGCACGGTAGGAAATAATGGGTCCCTATCCCGCAAACAAATGACATGTGAGGCCGTGTGGCCGTAGTCCAACGCAGTGTAGATAGCTATACCAAGTGGAAGTGAAATGCATCATATGTTAGCGAGCCGCCAGTAGGTGCGTCCAGCCCAATGGTGAGGGTCACCAGTTGACCCATAATGTGAGGGAGGGTACACAGCTGGGCAGATATGTCCATAACAAAATACACGATAAATGTACATATCTAGCGACCATATGTACGAATCATATCCCACAAGGCATGTAATAGTCACATACAAAAGGTATGTCTGCATTTCACATACAAAATGTGATAGGAAATAGAATAAGTATGTAAACGAAACAGAAGGAGCATAAAAACAGCTACAACAATAAGGAAACATGTAGGCTGAAAGGAACAGTATTATCTGTACCATTGACTGTGGGGACGTGTTGTCCAGTACAGTCGGATATGTGTACGGAATATATCCCATCCTGGACATAGGAAAAGGTGGCATCCTACCAATGAGTAGAACAGTCTGCCAAAATCCGGAAATCAGCGGTACAAGCTGAACTTGTCAGGATGTGTCACAGTTTAACGGGTGGTACCCGGGTATACCAACCATGTAATGAAAGTTAAGTATGGGCATTTACTTATGTGCATGAGGTATAGCATGTGGAAAGCAAACATGTCAGGGTAGTCCACACAACCATACAGGTACCCGACACATGTAGGGTATTCAATGTGTTACTCTGGCTGTGTCATGGGCCAAAAACCAAAGCAGTGATGTATGGGGTGTGAGGAATCTGTGTGTGTGGGTGGATGGGTAATGGTACAATCCTCCAAGGCGATACTGTGTCGTATGCAGAATAGGTGAACCGGAGGTGTATGAGGGAGCAGCAGGTGAAGCTGAAAAAAACACAAACACATGTATAAACAGCTGCAATACAACCAGACAGGCCATACTGTAGAACACAATCCCACAAACATATGAATATTGAAATGTGCGATACAAATGTATAGACATGCCACCGGCACATACCCACAGATTGGTCCTGATGGAACTGGCCAGAACAAATGCAACACACCTGGATACATAATGGACTACCCAGCATCCCCTCCACATCACACAACCCACTCCCATACCTGAACGTCCACCAAATCCAGCCATACTAGTGACCACTATGCATATGTAGTAGGTAGTGTCACCCTAGGCAGTTGCAGGATTGCACACTATGTATCCCTTGCATGTAAAACCCCCAGCACATTTTCGTAACGCCAGAAAAATGTTTGTTATTTCTCTTGTTGTGGATCGGTCCAATTTTTGGATATCCCTCATGGGATACATAACCTGTGTAAACATTAGAATGGAAGACATGAAGTCCAGTCCTGTAGATATCTGGACACAAGTTGGAATGTGCATTAGAGGTGCACGACACTGTCCAGCTCTAAATGGTCATGCATAACCTACTACCCAGGATCAAACACCTGCCCATGACGCACATGTCCCAACACGAATAAGCGGGAGAATATATTGCACACATTCGCATAGTGGCACATGGTATAAGGGTCATGAAGGCACTGACATAAACAGGATACCCCTGATCCACTGTGTGAGGGACAATTAATGTGTGTGTAGGTGTGACCTGACCAACAATGGTACAATGCCAAATGTCTTGTGACCGTAGGGAATAACTATGCACCATACTGCATGTAACAGTTGCCTAAAGTGGTCACGTCAGGATAGAATAAACGTAATTCGTACAAGAAACAGGCAAACAACAAAAGTGCCAAAGGTATAAGGCTTACAGCTAGGAAACAAATGACTGTTCTAAACCTGCAGTGACCGTGGCTATGTGTTGGCCCAAACAATCTGGTGTCCGCAGTAGGGTTGTCATCTGTCCCGCTTTGTGAGGGATAGTCCATCATTGGACAGTTGTGTCCTGACAAAAGACATTTCAAATGGCAAATGTCCTGGGATTGTAAGACATAATTATGTCCCATATGCTATGTAATAGTAGCAGAAAATAATTATTGCAGTATCTACAATACCTAAATGTTACAAGAAACAGAATAAGCAAATAAACCGCTACAACAATAGGCTTTTATGTAGGCAAATAAGTAAAGGTCGATCCATTGTACTGACCGTGGGTATGTGTTGATTGTAAAACCTGGTGTGTTCTGAAAATGTCCTATCTTGGCCATGTGAAAAGGTGCCAACCCTAGTCACCGGAATACAGCACAACCCGTACATATGACGATGTCAATGATACCAATGGTCAGAGCATTCGCACAATAACTGGTCAGACCCTTAAAAACTCACAAAGCCAGTACCCTTTGGAGGAAAGGTGTTGAATGAGAATGACTACTTACAATAATGAAGAGTACTAGATGCATTTAACTGCAGACAAGTATTACAAATCTGTCAACATGTTCCAAGTTAATAGTACTAATATGGTAGAAGTGTCCGTGATTGTCCCTGAGTTGTCATAGCCTTGTCCCTGTCACTGTAGACACGAGTCCCCGACTATCAGAGAGGTCCGTACACAGAAGTACACCAACTCTGTCCCAGCTGTTGACTAGACTATTGCATACCTGTAGTGATTTCATAACAGATGTCCAGAATAATATTCATTGTATGTATAAATGAATGAAATAGTCAAATGGGGATGGGAAGGGGTGAGCATGCAAAGTATGGTCAACTATATTGCATACATCACATGTCCAGATAGTTAGTACTGTGTTCTACACAGACAGGTGACATGCTGTGTCTACAGGGTAGCTAATGGTTATGTGGCATTGACAGTTGCTACATGTCTGTATAGTTGTGGGGGGACATGCAACCACAGTCCTACACAGCACCGTGGGTGGTGCACATGACTCTCACATGTGTAGGTGTGACAGGGGCACAGCCAACAGTTGTACACATCTGCCGCTACTGTACTGGTCTGCCGGGTACTCCATGTCAGTCTGTGGACCTACCTAAATTGCTGGTTGGAGGGATACCAGGGTACGTCAGTTCCCAGCATTAATTAACAGCACAGTGGTATTGGACATCTTATTACACATCCTACATCAAACGGCCTGGCCTGCTGTCATCTGTGTGTGTCATAGGGGGTTGGGGTCAGTCATTGGGCATATCCACAGGCCATCGTATATCATTTGTCTGTATTGGTCCACATCTGTCCAGCTGCATGGAACGTGTGTGGGCTGTACGGACACACATGATGGTCAGCCCATAATCTGCAGTGGGTAGTACACCCTGTGTACTACAGGCTACCACTGTGACCCCCGTATGTGCTACAGAGGTCATGGTGCCACTATGGATGTGTACTGTCTGCTGCCCTAACATTTGGCCACCACAGTCACTTGTATGCTCACATAAATACCAGAGCAATGGGTAAGTAAACAATTTAATACAACTGCCACTTGTTAGGTCAATAGACATACCCTGGTTGTGTTACGGACTTGAGGACGGTGCTGGAGTGCTGCCTATGTCAGATGCACACAGTGCACCTCCCATACATGGCCGAGCACAGGTACTGTCATGTTTGGCATCCATTGTACTGTGTGCAGGTCAGAGAGGGGAAATCCGTGGGTACCTACTGTGTCAGTGCATATGCCTTGTGTTGCCTCTTTGCCAAGGGCTGGTCATACTGTGCACGGGCTGTCGCCGACTGTGCCCTACTCAGGTAGTTCCTTCACCAAGTCACACTGTGCCTGTACAGGCCTTGGCAGTGGTGTTGGGCTGTGTGGCCCTGCCCCATGCTGTTCCTGCTGCAACTGTTACTGCAGGACATTGTGTAGCATAGCAAATAACTTAACAACATATATGCATGTAGCTTGTGACTACTGCAGAGCCCCAACAGATGTGTCCGGATACAAGAACTGTGAACCGAGCATCCCAAACACATGCACATGTATATGTCTTGCCTGTGCATCCACCTCAGTATGGTGTGAGTGTTCATGTGTGTGTGCATCGCTGATGGGTGTTATAAGCCACTACACCAGTGTTTACCTAGCATCCCCCACTAGGAGACTGTAGGGGATGTCCACATAGGCATTGTTGTGCTACAGCTGTGTCAGACGCCATATATCGGACACATCACAGCTTCCAGGGCAGACAGCACACACATTCAATCTCATGCCCTGGCCATCGCATAGGGCTTAGCTTTTGGATGGTATGCCCCTGCACTGACTGTAGACCCTACCCTGCTCCCCGGGTGGTGCTACGTGTGCAGGCTATAGCACCCAGTACCCCAGGGTACTCATCCATGTGGTCAAACAGATTCATATTGCTGGTCCACTAATCCCGTGTGTGGAGGACCTGCACGTGCTCACTAGCATGTGTTGACATGGCATCTGTGAACTGGTGCAATACTCTGGATGCAGATGCCTGTGAGATACCCATGATATCCCCAGTTGTGCTGTGTGAGGTACCTGTAGCTAGTACACCTAGGACAACACATCCCATGGTATCCACTGTGATGTGTTCCCCTCAGCCTGTCTGATGTGTTAGGCACAGGTCAACAAGCTGCTGTAGGAGGTCTCTGTCCACCCCATAGTGCTCCAACATCCCCAGCCCATGTAGACCCTGGTAAGTCACCCTCGGTCTATAAAGTCTTATGTCACTCCAGTAAGGGTTGTTCGGCAGCATACACATCCGCACTGCCCCAGCCTCCTGCACATGTTGGTATATGTTGCCTGCTGCAGCCCATGTCATTTGGTTGGACTGTGTCTTGAAATGTCCCTGCAGGTATACACCGGTGGTGTAGTGTGGATGAAACATGTGTGTATGCTGCTTGCTCGCATTAATGTACTGTTCATGTGTGGGCTGGCCATGTCATCAGTCGATTGTGCTGAACAACACCTGTTTATGCAGCCTGGGCACCCTGACTACCCCACCACTGCTGTCATCCCTCCCAATGTCACCAGGCAGGTATAGACACACCTCTAGCTTAGGTTTGCTAAGGCAGGAGCAGTCCCGAGGCACAGTTCTGCAATGTACGTACAGTATGCCTAACCCCCCCTCCCATGCTGTCAACTATATGCGAGACCTGCACCTGGCTGACTACACACATACACTCCAGGGACCAGCAGCACACCCTTGTGATAAATGTGATACACCATAGTCAACCTCATCTGCATAGTATAGTCTTCTAATGAATAGTTATATGACCCATACCGAACTTCCAACATATTAACCACTGCTCAGTGTCACTCAGATCCTCACACAACTGGCAACAGGTGCCTTACCATCACCATATTCAATGTCCCATGGTCTGCCCAGCAACAAAATAACCGGTGTGTACATGACTACAACGCGTGGCCCTGCACACCACAGACGATGTGCATTAACAACATGCCATGGCAGATGTACACTACATGTAGTTTTTCATATAGAAGTGCCGAAACTTTAAAACAGAAATTATGTTATAAAGACTTCCATACTAAGCCTAAGACTAATAAATTGATGGGAATAAGGAAATGTTACAACTGCTCTTGCTGTAATGATTTATTTGAAGGTGGTGATTTTTTTGAACATCCTACTAATGGAGAAATTATTAGAATGACCACGTTAACAACTTGTAATGAAGAAAGGGTGGTATATTTGGCTACATGTGTATCATGCTCTTCATTTTATGTGGGTAAAACTATTAGAAAGCTTAAAGAGAGAATAACAGAACATAAATCAGAAATCAGGAGGAGAGTAGTAACGAATGCTTTAAGCAAACATATTATAGAAAAAGGTGAAAATCATGTATTTAAATTTAGAGTATTAGCTGTAGTAAATATTAGTCTAAGGAAGGGAGATATTAATAATTTCCTAGAACTGAAAGAGTTAGAATGGATTATTAGACTTCAGGCAGACGTCTCCCCTGGGTTAAATAATGCTGTTAGTCTGAAACCAATATTAGTTAAAAAACAAAGAGAAAGGTTATAAATTTTATGGCTATACTTTTGTATATATTCTTTAGTTAATTATGTATGCAAATTTAGATGAGTATATCATATTGTTTCTATATAAAAATTCTTTTTATTATATTTATTGCATTTATACTGCAATTTTTATTGCATATTTTAGATATGAGTAAATTAATTATATATATGTGTGTATATTATTATATTACACTTAGATGTATAGAGTCTGTTTGACCATTACTATGATAGTAAGTCTTTTATATTTTGTTTTTAATATTTATAACACATAGGTTACACCTATAGTGCTGTTTCTTTAAGTTTCTTTGTGTGTTTGATTAGGGATGGGCTGAAGCATGTGATTTGATGATGTCTCCTATTTAAATGTAATAGTATTGTTGTAGTGTTATACTGATGAAGGGTATAGACCCGAAAGCTTTATTCATTAAACTTTTTAAGGTGTGATATCTTTATAGATGTACACAGATCCCAGGTTATCATGTACAGATCATCTGGCACAAATAGTCAATAGTGCTGATGTTCACATCTATGTCCACCTCTACATCTACATATATCACATATATTATTTGTAGACATATATACATGGACATATATATATGTATATATACATACACACATATACATGTATACACATATGTAGCTATGGCATTGATATCACAACAGTGAACCACATGACAGTAATGCATTAGACAGGACTGGAAAGGAAACTACATGTGCCACCTGCATCATGTAGTGTTGTTAATATCAAGGCACGTGTGTTATGTTGCGTCACATGGGTCAGACAGTAGCAAGGGTAAGAGTAGGGCTGCTGACAGTTACTCACCAGACCTATTGGCGACTTTATGTGTTGACAACCCAGTGTCTTGGCAGAATATGTGGGCTGTGGACATTAAAAAGGTCAGCAACAAAACAAACTGGACACATCCTGCAGCTAGCCAACCACAGATACCAACACATACAGTATAACTGCCAAACACACACCTGCCATGCCCTAGAATCGAGCATCTACCTGTCTAGTCTACCACACTACAGAATTATGCAGTAACAGAATGCGCTACTGAGTTCCGGCATCGCTGCACTCCCACAGGCATACTTCTAGGCAGATGACATCATCCGCAAAGGCAAAGACGCCAATAGGGAATGTATGTGGTGTGAGCCGTCTAAAAGCATTATTGTGTCCCCAGGCAGCTGGAAACACACACACACACACAGGCACACACCTGGCAGGGCTGGGAGTCGAACATACACCTAACTACCTTATCACACTACAGCATTACGCAGTTACAGAACGCGCTACCGAGATTACTGAACACGGCACTCCCAGAGGCATACTTCTAGGTGGGTGACATCATCAGCAAAGGCAAAGACGCCAATAGGGAATGTATGTGGTGTGAGGCATCTAAAAGCATTACTGTGTTCCCAGGCAGCTGGAAACGCACACACACACACACACACACACACACACACACACACACACACACACACACACACACACACATACACACACACACACACAGGCGCACACTTGGCAGGGCTGAGAGTTGAACATACACCTAACTACCTTATCACACTACAGCATTACGCAGTTACAGAACGCACTACCGAGATTACTGAACACAGCACTCCCAGAGGCATACTTCTAGGTGGGTGACATCATCCACAAAAGGCAAGGTTGCTGATAGGGAATGTATGTGGTGTGAGCCGTCTAAAAGCATTACTCTGTCCCCAGGCAGCTAGAAACACACACACACACCCTTGGCAGGGCTGGAAGTCAAACATTCACCTAACTACCTTATCACACTACAGCATTACGCAGTTACAGAATGCACTACCAAGATTACTGAACACAGCACTCCCAGAGACATACTTCTAGGTGGATGACATCATCCGCAAAGGCAAGGATGCCGATAGGGAATGTATAGAGAGTGAGCAGTCTGAAAGCATATTACTGTCCCAAGGTAGACGTAGACAAACACACGGCAGTGGTGTGATCTGGGCAACAAAATTCTATGGAGCACTACAACAATACTACATAGATACGGGACATGCCACAGACAGTACACCCTTCAAGACAGTCAACCAGTGTGTTCAATGTAGGCATCCATCGTGACATTGAAAATGGACATTTGTTGCCTGGATGACCACCATCGCTATACAGGATGTCAATGGCCATACCCATACACAGAGGCACATCATCAACACAAGGTGTCACTGGGCATGCCCACATGCTTAGTATCACATGTCTGTTTGGAATGTACTGTGTGTCCATCTACACAATGGCGTACTGGGCATGCTCACAGACTTAGTTGCAAAGGGCCTTCTTGCATGCACACGGATTCTAAACATGGAATGGCGCAGTTTGGAATGTACTGTGTGTCCATCTACACAATGGCCTACTGGGCATGCTCACACACTTAGCAGTTGCAAAAATGCTGTCTTGCATGCACACGGATTCTAAACACAGAAGGGCACAGTTTGGAATGTACTGTGTGTCCATCTACACAACGGCGTACTGGGCATGCTCACACACTTAGCAGTTGCAAAGGACTGCCTTGCATGCACACAGATTCTAAACACAGAAGGGCACAGTTTGGAATGTACTGTGTGTCCATCTACACAACGGCATACTGGGCATGCTCACACACTCATAGCAGATGCAAAGGGCCGTCTTGCATGCACATGGATTCTAAACATGGAAGGGTGCAGTTTGGAATGTACTGTGTGTCCATCTACACAATGGCGTACTGGGCATGCTTACACACTTAGCAGTTGCAAAGGGCCGCCTTGCATGCAAACAGATTCTAAACACAGAAGGGCACAGTTTGGAATGTACTGTGTGTCCATCTACACAACGGCATACTGGGAATGCTCACACACTCATAGCAGATGCAAAGGGCCGTCTTGCATGCACATGGATTCTAAACATGGAAGGGTGCAGTTTGGAATGTACTGTGTGTCCATCTACACAACGGCATACTGGGCATGCTTACACACTTAGCAGTTGCAAAGGGCCGTCTTGCATGCACATGGATTCTAAACACAGAAGGGCACAGTTTGGAATGTACTGTGTGTCCATCTACACAATGGCATACTGGGCATGCTCACACACTTAGCAGTTGCAAAGGGCCATCTTGCATGCACACGGATTCTAAACACGGAAGGGCACAGTATGGTGTTACTGTCCCCACGTACATGAATGCCACTCACATGTATTGACCAGTACACACTCAGGAGCCATCACAGATGTCTCAGGTGCAGATCACAGAGGTACACACCACAGTCTACAATGTAGCCCTCAGACATCACCATGTCGTTGGACCAGCAATACACAGCCATACATTACCACAACACCATGTGACTCATGACCAGTGGACTGTACATAGGTCTACAGCAACTGTGCAGACTACACATGTACCGACAGGGTTCCATCATGTGTTATGCATTGCAATGATACCACTGTAATAACCAGGTTGGCTCTACACATACCAGGAGCACTGGGTCTTACACAGCTGTGACAGATGACTGTCACTGTACACCAAAGAACACACATGTCTGGATATGACATACATGTAATCACAGTGGATATGTGAATGGACCACACAAACAACACATATGTACATAGCATAGCGTTTGCTGTCCTCCGTGCAGACAAGTGGCTACAGCAATCACACACACGCAAATGGAAGGTGGGTCCATGGCTGTTGAATGCTAACAGTACATGAGTTAGAAATGTTGACCAAGGACACATTTCCTCTGTACTAGTTACCCATGATACCCGTCATATCATACAACAGTCCATGTGTTATGTATGTCATCACACATGTCCACCAATTGCAATGCATACAAACATGGCTACATAACAGGCATGTAGGACCAACACACATGTACAATTTGTAGTGTGCATGCAGCTACCATACATGTGCAGTAGCTGATGTATGTAACTCATCTGTGCCTAACTACAACATGCAGTTGCAATGCAGCCCCATCATTGACACCTGTATATGGTGACATACTGACAGTACGGTAGGATGTACATCAGGTATGGATGGATGTGTGTACATAAAGTGGTGATCCACCTGTGCAGATGGATGTTTGCCAGGGATGGCTCACAGGTACGTCACACGTCATCCTACCATTACATGTGCAAACAGTACGCTATGTTACTGTTACTTGACAGTGAAGACATAAAACCTACACAGCAGTCAGGTGTTACTGACTGTATGTCACCTGACACCTGTAACACTTACATCCTTCCATGTGCATATAGCACCACAATTGCCGGACGTAGCATTGGTACACATAATGCTGCCAATACTGCTGCATGTCTGTCAGACGTATCATCATATAGCAGGTGTATCATTCACAGTACTGCCATGTGTGTTTGCTTGTGTGACCATATATGCCACATATGGTGGGGATTACATCCCAATTGTTACACACCCCTGTACACTGTTGTAGAGATCTGTACATACTGCAGTGTGGAAAGCATGACGTAGGCAGGGGTGGTGCGTGTATCACACACATCAGCTATCCGTATGTGTATGACATTTGTGGTCTCCACAGTGTGTGTGTGTGTGTGTGTGTGTGTGTGTGTGTGTGTGTGTGTGTGTGTGTGTGTGTATGTATGTATGGCTGTCTGGTGCATGGCGTGCAGGTGTATGCTACCATACAGAACACACAGGATCCCTAACCCCTCATGGTGATGCAGTCTACTACCCTGTTGATGCCATCGGCCTCAGCCATACTGGCTACCTGTACATGTTCTTTCTCTGTGTCACTTCGTGTGGGTGCACAGTACTGTGAGAGTGATGACCACATAGGCAGGGGTCCTCACCTCAAAACTATGGGGTGTGCGTTATAGTGTTGTTGACCCCGTGAGTGTGAGCATGTTCCTGTAATGTGACAGGGTATTACTGCTACACAGTGAGGCCTCATGCTATCAGGTGGCCTCTAATGTTATCATTGGCTGGACCGCTGTGTACAACCTCTGCACCATGTCAACATATCTGTGATATGACCTGGTATGTATGTCACGTCTCTAGCCACTGTAGCCTATTAAACTGCCCACATGCTTCTGGATCAGTATATGTGTGGACATCTGTGGTATGTTAGCCTTTCCAACAGTCAAGTTGAGGCATGCTGATATTGCCATACGTGCCTGTGAGTACTCCACAGTTACACATGGGAGACTGCAAACACTGCTACCTGTAGGCACATGCAAGTAAACCATAAGGAGGGAACCAGGGCATCATTACCAACATGCTATTACTGTTGTTACCAAGACACATACTGTGAACATATAACAATGCATGCTAAACCTGTACTACATGGTATGTCTGGTGCGTGTTAACAGTACACAACTAATGTAATATACACTTCTCACTATTCTTACACAACTAATGTAATATACACTTCTCTCACTATTCTTACACAACTAATGTAATATACACTTCTCTCACTATTCTGTTCACTCTGTGCATCAGACCATTTGAGCATGTCCCTGCACCGATGGAGTGGATGACAGGGATGCGGCATAGGCCTCATCATATGCACAGGGTGATAATGTTTGTCAGGGGCATAGGCTGCACCAATGGATGACATCATGTGTGTGGGTAAGGGCCGGTGATATGATTGGACATGTCTGTTCAGTATGCATGTGGGTGTTGTGGTGCCCTACAGATGTGTTTGCTGTATGCGTGTATGTGTGCACACAGTTCTGCCTTTTGTGAGGCCTACACAGTGGTATTATTGACAGCTCCAGATTGTACAGACCAGGTTGTACAGCTCACTGTGTCCGGCCACTTGACCTGTGCTTGCCAGGTGTTGCATGGGCACTACCAGGCAGAGGTACAGATTGGCTACTGTCCGACGACACATGTCCACTGGAACCGTGTCCCCACTGGGAACATCCAGGGCCACGTCCACGTGGCCTGTTGTGTCCTCGTGTGGACAGCGCAGCACCAGCTGCACTGCTACTGCTACTGGCACTATGGGAGCGGGCATGTGAGGTGGCACGCTCATGTTAACCTGCACTAGGTGGTATAGCTGGCCTATGTCCACGTGGCCTACGCCTCACTCCTACCAGATGTTCCAGCACAGACAGGTCACACTCACGGATTACCATGCCACGGTCAAGGATTCCAACCATGTCACCCAATCGCCTGTGCAGAACATCAGCAATCTGCTGTTGAGCATTTGCCAATGCCTGGATGTTGTCATTTAGGGTATGGATAGCAGCCCTCTGCAGCCTCTGCCCATGTCTGTTCTGCCATTCAGCATGTGCCTGTGCCGCCATTACAGTCTGGAACATGCGTCTGGTGATACCAGCTGCTGCACTCTGTCCTGCAGGTGCATGTCTGCCAGAGGTCCTCCTACGAGCAGCACCGGCCACATGACTGTGTGGCACATCTGCAGTCATTACACTGACACCATGGTGTGGAGACACACCTTCTGTAGCCACCACATGTTCCTGTTCCATGCTAACAGACACTGACTGTCCTTCCTCTATGGCCACTGCTGATGCGGTATGTGTTGGCAGCAGAACTGTGTGCGGGGAAGAGGAGGACATAGCTGGGATGGCAACCATTGGCACAGATTCAGCCCCTGACAACCCTACCTGTACCTCATGCATATGTTCATCACTGCTAGTATTTGTGGGGACACTAACATAAGATGGACCACAGGAGAATAACGTACCTACATCACCTGTGAATGCAAAGAAAGACTCTAAATTACAATAGACACACAGACACACACACACAGACACACACACAGACACACCATGCATGTGATTTGACAGACGGCATGCAGCATGCCTGTGATACAGCAGACGGCATGCAGCTCAGACATTAATAGTGTTAGTTAGCATACCTCCCTGGGGTGCACACTACAGCAAGCAGGTGTCATATCAGTAGCCATGCAGTTCACACAATCATGGTAGTATGCATGCATCCCCGTGATGCACCATGTGGACAAGAACAGGATAACAGTACACATGGCTGACGTGACCTTGACATGTAATCTGCTGATGTGTGCATTAACATGCATATATGTCTGACACAATGGTGTCCTGACACATGTACAGTGTCGTAATGGGCATCACATTGCGGTGTTGTCTTTATGCCCTACAGATAGAATGCATGTTTAACAAATGTGCATGAGCATGGAAGGGTAGTGTGAGCTGTCTACATTGCTATACAGTGTGAAGTACAGACACTGTGCCATTGCATGGCATCATGAGGCATCTATATTGCTCTACAGTGCATAATATGTACACATTGCATAGCCATAACTGCATGCATACCCATGACATAACTGTGGATTGTGTCCCATGATGCTGAGGTGTATACACACCAAACCATGATGTGTCATGTGACAGGTCACTGGAGGACCTACAGATGACACCCCTGCACAACTACTACAGAGTCTTAGCTGCCTGGCAACCATGTCCACACATAGCAGACTTGTCAATTCACCATGTCCCACATGACATTGATGTACCACACACACAAGGTGCACAGCTAACGATGATGTCCTACAGCAGCAAGGGAAATGTACAGTATCTGTGGCCTGATGTGGTGTTAATGTCTGTGGAAGCTGTACAGGTGACTACTGTCATGCTATGACAGTCATGATGTTCAACACATCTTATATGGTAGACTTCAGTGACACCTCCACTAGCTGTGCACAGGCTTTTAGGATGTCCAGTGTACCACATCAACTGTATAATCAGTCAACTAAGGCTATAATTGGACCATGTGTGGACAATGTGCAACAGGGTGTATACGCATCACATCTACTGTGTGACTACATGTCTCTGGCCATCCCCAATGGCCATGTGTGCACATGTGTTGGACAAATGTGTGTGATGGCCGTCTATCTCACATGTCTGTGTTGTCCCATATGACATACACCCATAGATGTCAGATATGTCACCATCCATAGGGCTATGCAGACAATGGGTTGCATGTTTGGTATGTGGGGTATGGGTTATGGGATAGTGTGACAATATTGCAGCCAGAACACTATGTGTCTGGGACATGTCAGATGGCACATCACAATGTGTGCACCCATTGCAGGGGCATATAACACAATGGTGACTCCTGTGGGCTGCCCATATCACAGCTCACTGTGTGGTACTGTTTGCATACCACACGTGTTGTTCCAATGTATAGTACGTATGCCTACATTGTACAACACCTCCACCGTTGTATGCACAGCTGTCCACACATGTAGCAATGACAAATAATGTGGTTTCATGTCGGTGTATCATTTCATTTGTATATATTGCACATGGGTGGCCAGTGTGAATGCTGGGTGATGCGACCTGTATATCGTGACTGGAACGAACATCAAGTGTACAAGTGCTTTGGAGGATTTCACTAGTGCTTTTATTTGCTTGTTCACGCTAAGGAGAGATTGCTTCCAATTAGACATCTGCTCCTTCTTGGTCCTAGACAGCAATTTTTCCTTTTATTATAGAGTGTATTTATTTTAGGATGTCCACCAGACAGGTTTACTCTTCCTTGAGGAGGAGGATTTTGTCCTGTCTGGTATTCCTGATTACATGCAGCTGTATAAATGCTTATATAGTACTTTGGTGTAAGTTTGGACATATGTGCCAGTTTCTGTGGAGGGGGAAGGGGGCTGTGAAGCTGTTTATGCCTTCCAACAGGAGGTTGTAATCAGCTTTGGAGTTTTTTTGTTTGACCCTAGCTAGAGGGTGTCGGGGGAGATGGTGACTTTGAAAGTGACTATTTTGTGGTTGGATCTTAACAGGATGATGACACTGTAGGGATGCTGCAGTGGTTACTCATGTTGGTTAATACCATGACCAATATTTTCACCCTTTGTGGGGGTGTCAAACAACTGGTCCAAGGCATTTTCTTTGCCAACATCAAGGAATTTCTGGGCATTTGTGTTTTGGCATGAGTATTTTTTCCAGTCTATGGTTAAATAGTTAAAGTTGCCCAGGATCAGAGTAAAGAGTTGAATCTTGATAGATTCAAAAGAGGTCCCGATAGGTGGAGAAGGCATGTTGAGTCAGAGCGGGAGACCTGTAGCTAGCTATGATTTGAATAGGGGTCTTGTCAGTTGTTAACTGCATCTGGAGTATTTCCTGTGCATCATACTGTTTGACCAGCCTAGAGGTGTGTATGTCTTTCATATATATTGCAACTCCACCTCCTTTTGTTTTGCTGCCCATGGCTTGAGGTCTGAATGAATGCTAAGATTAGTAACCTGGTATGGCTGGAAGTGCTTCTCCACAGAAGAAGTGCTTCTCAGACATAGTCTTGAATTATTTATAGAGATGACAGGTTGAGGTGTTAACCATGTATGCGTGCGACCTGACAAGGTCATTTTTGTTTATACATTCATTTGTGTAAGTATCTTATTGAAGTGTAAAGGCCATCCAAGTCCAGATAGCAGAATTATATGTACAGAAACATAGTAAAGAGTATAGCCTCAGTCATACATCTGAACCTTAAAAACATAGTAAGGGTGTCTTATCCCACATACATATAATTCTTATTGGCTGCATTGCTATGCATATTTATTGTTATTTATAATTACTTATAAATTGTTTTAAGTGATATTTAATATGAACTGGAACAATAGTAAAAATGCCAGGGATTTCCTGTATTAGAACCCAGAACCATGTGTATAGCAACCCTACACTTACACCTATGGCCACAGGAATATTGAAGTAAGACTTGAATATTTTCCTCTTCATTACTATAAACTGAACTGTCACAACAGTAAAGATATGTTGCACTTCCTATATTAGAACCCAAGACTATCTGCATTACAGCCCTACACTTACACCTTCTGCCACAGGAATAATTAAATAACAGTTGGCTATTTCCCTATTCATTTTTAACTTCTGTGCGTTAACCACCATGCAACTACACTTAGTGTATTTGCATGGTTCCCAACACACTTGCATATATACATACAAATGTTTCAAGCACGGGCATTAATGCCCTTCTAGCTTGCCAATATGCCAAATCACTTGTTCCCATAATAAATGTCCAGGCTGTTCTTAAAAATATCTAAAATAGTACTCACTTTATTGTAATTTGGTAGTCTGTTCCAAGCATCAGCTACTCTGTCAGATAACCAATTAGTACACTTCTTATTTCTATAGAATCTTTTACATAGGTTATCTGATGATTCTCTAGTACTTTTTGATAATCCCAAACATTCCCAGAGGTAGTAGTCCCTAAATGCCCTATATATATGAATAAGATCTCCTCTTAAATATCTGTGAGAGATATTGTACAAGTTCAGATATTTTAGCCTTCCATAATAACTTAGATTTTAACATCCATGGATGCCCTTGGTATATTTCCGCTGTACTTTTTCCAGTTTATTCATGCTTGTTTTCCTGTAGGGTTTCCATATTGTTATTCCATACTCAAGTTTGGGTCTAATGTAACTAGCAAACAACGACCTCATTATGTTTGATTTCCTAGACTTTATATATCTTTTTATACAACCTATAGTTCTATAACTATCATTAGCCAATTAGTTGATATGATTAGACAAAATCATAGCTGAATCTACCCAAATACCTAGTTTCTTAAATGAGTCTACAGTTTCAATCACTGTGTGCTGTATTAAATATTGACCTTTCAGTTTGTCTCCCAAATCTCATATGCTTAGTTTTTGATGTATTTTTCAACATATTACTCTTGAGTGCCAAAATGGTCAATTTAGTCAAATTATTTTGCAGATATGCCTTATCTGTAACACTTGTAATCAGTTTACCCAATTTCAGGTTGTCAGCATATAGACTGTAAAACACCTTGGATGAAAAAGTAAGGGCTGAAAGATGCAATCTAAACAAGTACAGGCCTAGGACAGAGCCGTGTGGGACACCTTGACTGTAACCAATGATTTCACCTGTCCAGTTGGTGGGTGATGCTTGCCATGTCCCATTTGTAACTCACACAGCTATCCATCTTATCAACAGTACATCAATACTTAGTTGGACTAATTTATTGATCATGTTTTTTGTATGAACCTATCAAATGCTGAAGTTAAATCTATATAAAATCACATCACAGCACAATGTTTCATTCATAGCTGTTATTATATTGTTATACAACATCATGCTACAGGTGATAATAGATCTATTTTCAACATATGCATGCTGATATATGGTTTCAAGTCCCAACCTAGCCAGTTCTGACAATAACTTATCCAGTATCATCTTCTCCATTATTTTTCCACAACATGAAAGTAGACTTAAGGGTGTATATGATTCTGGGTTTGTCCTACTCCCCTTTCTCTTAAAGACAGGTTTAATAAGTGCATGTCTCCAATTTTGAGGAATCTATCCATAATTAGATGACCTAATAAACAATGTATCCATTTTGAAATTGCTTACTGTCTGCTTCCTCTCTGCAGGTGTTCTATGGACTGCAAGTGTGTTGGGTAACCTTGCTTGCCACCTTACATGGAAAGCAAAAAATGCAACCATGTTATCCTTTTTGACATTTAGAATGTCTATATCCTGTCTGCAAGTGTTCTGTCTACTTACTGTGTGAGCTATTAGTCCAGGTTTGCACACTGGCAAGCATTGCGCAAAAGAGATAAGCAAAGCTAAACTTGTTTTAGCCTTGTGATCAATTATTAGGTGTCATCTTTAAAAGACAAAGGTAGTATTTGAACCATGATAAAAAAACAAACAAACAAAAAAAAAAAAAAAAAAAAAAAAAGCAAAACGAACTCTGCAACATTAAATTTTTAATAAGAATAGTAAAGTAAAGTTTTTGGATAAAATCCTTCATCAGTACATAAAAATCACAGTTTAAATAGTAAAAAACGTAATCATATGATATCATACAGCCAACAGAAAAATTTAACTGATAGTATAATTAACTTGAAAATAACCTCTTATCTCAAACATATTTTTTTATGTTTGAGAACTTTGAAACTAGTTCTCAAATGTAAACAAATGTGTTTGTGATAAAAGGCCGTTTTCAAGGAATTTTATGTACCGATGAAGGATTTTATCTGAAAGTTTTACTTTTACTATTCTTGTCAAAGAAATTAACGTTGCAGAGTTTGTTTTGTTTTTTGTTGGTTTTTATCTCTATGCTTCTCTGCTTTACCATGCTTTTCCATTGGACTTGAATACTTGAACCATAATCTACAGATAGTATATTCTGTGCAGATCAATATGTTTAGCAGATGTGCTGCACACAAAGGTGATTCACAGGTGTAATTGATGTATTGATTATCACAGAAGTACATTACATGACATTTATTGTGTTTATGCATTTCCTGTATTGGCACTAAGTTGTGCACCTCACAAATACTGGCATTAAAAAAAAGAAAGTAACTATATAAAAATAAAAAAAACACTACAAAAAAGATTTTCATACAAGTCTGCATTTGACCTCTCACACCGATGAACCTTCAAAACACAGTGTAAGGGTGTCTGATTCTTCTTTGCAACCGAAACAGTTTTGCAGCAGAGAATGAAAGTTATTGTACATACAAGCAAGTTAAAAATCATCCACAATATCAACAAGACATATGACACTTGTACACTTCTGCTTTTTTGTACACATATTAATTTATTAATTTCAGATGTAATGCAATGAGTGATCACACAACCATTTTTGACTATTGTTTGGAGAAATGGAGCTCTGTCTTATCTATGTATGGTGTTCAGTCGTCTCTTATCTGAGCAGTAATCTAAGACCTGCAGTATGTATGACATTTTGTATCATTGTCCTTAAAATATCAGAGAATATTAAATGTCAATAATACACAGTTTTCAACCAATGCAGAGGAGGTTAGAATTTACTGAACAGAAACTGTGAAATGTGTGCTGCTTACTTACTTTTAAAACATTGATACAATTGCTTCTACACATTGTAAGTCTAACCTGGCTGAAACACCCACTGGAGGTAAGGGAGTTTGAATTGCTGTTGTGTCTTTCTTCTCCCTACCAGTAATTATTCACAGTTGTAATCAATTAGAAGCAAATGCAGATGGAGTGCTTGCACTATGTTTACATCAGCTACACTGAGCCAAGAATTTGGATTCAGCAATTTTAATGAGCTCACATCTCATTTGCATCTTCACCATGGTCACAGCTTTGAATCTATACCATAGAAAGGTAACCATGTAGCTAGGGAAACTGAAGGTGAGGAGACTTGTTTATCTGGATAACACAGTTGAAGATTGCTATTACTTTGAATGTATCTGCACAGAAGACTACTCATCTTGATAAGGTTCAACTAGAAAAGAAAAAGCAGCAAATGCACTGTGTGCAAAATTCCGTCTCTGTGTCTTGGGAATTCGCCTCTATTCAACACTCATACCAGTCCACAACACCTTCAATGAAACCAAGTAGAAATAAACAAAAGTTTATTGTAATGCCAACAAACAAAGAATGGTTAAGCGCTTTCACTTGAATAAAACAAGCTTCCTCAGAACACCATAGCCTGCATCACAGTTGCTTAAATAACATTTTTGGCACCAAATTTCAGTTTGAAATTTTAAAGCTATACACACATCCTATGACCAGTGTTCTCTATTCATAAAATATTAAATGATATTCATATTATTTCTAAAAACAATGTTACATGTAATATGTATTGATAAAATGAACAAGTTAAAAAACTGAAAAAATGTTAACAGCAACATTTGGATCAAATCAAAACATGTTTAAAAACATATAACAATGTGCCTTATAAATAGTTTATTTTAAGACCAATAGTGGTTTGACAGATAGAGTGTCATTTAAACCTGGTACAGTAGAAGCATCCATATATATCTGCTACCAAAACTCTTTGTATAATAATAAATTATTAAAGTCACCCCCTCTGTTGTTGGTGTGCACAATGTCCACTATACCAAAATTAAAATAAAGTTTATCACCATATTGCTTAATATGTTTATACAAAGCATTTTTTTCATCCTTCCTTCTGATGCTATAAAGGTTAGAGTATATATGTTTGTTTAAACTCCTTTGAGTCTTACCTATATAGAATCTACAGATGGCAATATACACCACCATTTTAGTTGTACAGTTGCCCCCACAGAATTTAATTCTAGTGTGTTTGTAATTGTCCAATTTTACACTATCTCCCTGAAATATAGTGTGACATTGATTACATGTCCCACATTTTGCAGTTTTCATATGTTCTGTCTTCTTAATGAAGATACCCTTCTCTAAAATAGATTTTATATTAGCCCCTACCTTATAAACAAACCTTGGGCATTCACCTAATATAGGTGCTATATCTTGATCAGCAGATATTATATGCCAGTTGTTCATCAAAATCTTCTTAACTTTACCTGAATACATGCCAAATTCCAAAATGCAAGATTTACCAAAAATGCAAGTTTCAGACTTCATATCATGCAATGTATCCACAGTCAAAACAATAGCTGTCCTATATTTTTCACCCAACAAAGGCTTGTACTGGTTACCCCATTTCCTCACAACATAATTACTTACATTTTCCATAACTCTTGACGTCATAGCCTCTGTCCTTAAATAGGGATGTTATAAATTTCACCTCTTCCAACATGTCCTCATACCGTGAGGTCATCCTAACTGTTCTAATAAGCTGACCCTTATATATATTCGTGAATTGTTTCTTCGGATGGTAGCTAGAATATTCCAAATAACTGTTTGAAAAAGTGTCCTTTCTGTAGATTTTGGATTTAAACTCATCCCCTATTTTTGACAAAAATGTGTCTAAATAAGCGACACCATCGTGACTGCTAGAGGAGGTGAATTTTAAAAAATTGCTGCTACTGTTGATATATTGTAAAAATAATGCTAGCTGTTGTTCTCCACCATTCCAAATCAAATATATATCATCAAGGTATCTGACATAATATTTTATGTATGTCATAAAGTGACTGTCTAAAACAGTCCTCTCTTCCCAATCAAGCATGACCAAATTGGCGTATATGGGAGCACATGCTGCTCCCATAGCTATGCCTTTGGTCTGCTTGTAATATTCTCCCTGAAATATAATGTAATTGTGTTTGAGAACCAGGGACATCATATCCGTGAGAAGACAGATGGTGTCCCATTGGATGGCTGTGTGTTTTCTTATACTTGTAGCAAAAGCTGATAGACCATCTTCTTTAGGTATACAAGAAAATAAATCTATGACATCGATAGTCACAAATATCAGATTTGAACTAGATAGGTAAATAAGATACTGTTTCAAAAAATCCCATGAGTCCTTGGCTATATGTGGAATAGTGGCATATATGTGTTTCAAGTAGGTGTCAATAAACTTACCTATATTAAACGTCTTAGACCTACTCCCTGATATAATGGGTCTAAAGGGCGGTTCATCTATATTCTTGTGAATTTTAGGAATACCCACTATAGAAGCTAATATAGGATGTTCAACCTTAATATAAGTGTAGATGTCATTATTGATCCTGTTATCTTGTAAGTATTCTTCAATACATGTGTCTATTTTTCTATACCCTATGTTGATCTCATTCAAGGACAACATAGAATAATTTCCAGAATTATGTAGTAATTCATGTATCTTACAAGTGTATAAAAAACTGTCATAGATGATTGCGCCCCCCCCCCTTATCTGGTTTCATGATTCTGATGTTACTAGCACATCTTAATTCCTGTAATACCCTACTCTCTTCTTTTGTTAAATTAGAACTAATCTGATGTCCATCAATTTGTCTATCCAACTTATAAATCTGTTTAGTCACTACTTTATCAAAGATAGAAATGGTGGGGTGCATAGGGGGTATATATGTACTTTTCTTTTTGACTACTGGGATGAATGGCTCTGCATGAGAAATGTTACCCACTGTTTTTTTGTCTTTAAATAAAATAGCCAGGTTAAGCTTTCTCACGTATCTTTTTATTTCACAAATACAGTCCACTAGGTTGAATCTTTTGGTGGGAATAAATTTAATCCCCTTAGATAGTAGATCAAAGTGTCCAGTATTTAAAATGTAGTTTGTGTAGTTGTACATATTAAAGTTCCTGTAGGTGTAAGTAACATCATCCTGTAGGATACCTACATTATCATTATTGGACTTGTCTATTGTCTTAGTAACAACTGAACCAGAATTTAACGTGGGGTCCTTGGATATGGATGGTAGTGAGGGTCTCTTCTGTAACCCCTCATCCATTTTCTCTCCCTCCCCTTGTGTTCTCCATATAAAAAATCAGAGTTAGCATTTCCTTCAGAACTAGATTGTTTATATGTATTTGCAATTCCTATCTTTTGGTCCCCCCTCACATACTTGGGGTACTTATTGTGATCTTTTTCCCATATATATGCTGTACCTCTTTTGTATTGGTCCAAGTCCTTGTATAGTTTTTTCATCTTACGTTCATATATTTTTGAAATATTAGATTCAGCATAGGAGAATTGTTTGACATACAAATTCTCCCACTGGGGAAAAAGTAAGTCATTTTTAATCAGAGTATTTAATTCTTCCACCTCCTTAATTAAATAAACCAGCTTCTCATCATTAAATTTCATCAACACAGACATATACTTAAAACCACATTGGTCAAATAAACTGTTAAAATCTGACTTAACATTTTCAATAATATTCAAACCCATAGGTAATTTAAAAAATCTGAGTCCCATCGGGACTACCTTTAACTCTATACATCTGGAAAGATAAGCATTGTCCAGTTTAACACTGTTTATTAGAACCAACTTTTTACCCAAGACATATATAAAATCCTTTAAGGTACCTTTGGACTTCTCCTTTGAAGTGTATCTTTTGTCAATGATCTCTGTAGTCGGGTCAGTGTCAAAATAACAGTTCTTATCAATAAATGTTTTAAACAGTTATGAATTTACATGTTTCATATGTTTACTTTTGCTATTACCACTAACATCAACATTGTCCATCATACCATTGTCAACAGTGTCAATATTAGTGTCCATACCCTTTGCTGTAGTGCCATATGTATCCAAACCCTTTGCTGTAGTACCATAAGTGAAATGTGACTTCATTCTTTTAGGCTTAGTGCCTATACGATAAGCTTCTTCATTGACATCACCAAATGAGAAATCAAATGTAAAGTCAGGAGTACCAATTTTACTACTACTCCTTTGAGAGCCTGCTAAAAAAACAGGAGGTATGTCCAAAGAAATAATGTTTGTACTCCCAGTGTTTGCCATAACAGTACTTTTACAGGAACCCTGTCCATTAGCAATGGTTGTTGAGTATGTCGACAAACTGGACAGTCTTAAAGCATCTTCTTCACAGTTAGTGTTCCCTCGACCAGTATCAGTAATACAGTTCTTGTTGTCATGGCTATGTTCTACCTCTGAACTGTGGCAGTTATTTTTCCCTTTGTGAATATCTAAGAAGGAGTTGCTTAGCTGATTAAGTAGGGTAGTAAGCTTGCTTACCTCTCCCCTCAGTTCAGTCAATTCAGCTTTCACCGACTGATAATCCTGGTGTGCAGTCAATTCAGCTTTCACCAACTGAAAATCCTGGTGTACAAGACTGTGTAATGAATCCAATGAGGTTTCCCGATCAGACTCCATGAGACCCAACTCAGAACTTGACTGAAGGAAACAGTGCAGCAACCATAAAAGTTCAACTAGAAAAGAAAAAGCAGCAAATGCACTGTGTGCAAAATTCCGTCTCTGTGGCTTGGGAATTCGTCCCTATTCAACGCTCATACCAGTCCACAACACCTTCAATGAAACCAAGTAGAAATAAACAAAAGTTTATTGAAATGCCAACAAACAAAGAATGGTTAAGCGTTTTCACTTGAATAAAACAAGCTTCCTCAGAACACCATAGCCTGCATCGCAGTTGCTTAAATAACATTTTTGGCACCAAATTTCAGTTTGAAATTTTAAAGCTATACACACATCCTATGACCATTGTTCTCTATTCATAAAATATTAAATGATATTCATATTATTTCTAAAAACAATGTTACATGTAATATGTATTGATAAAATGAACAAGTTAAAAAACTGAAAAAATGTTAACAACAACATTTGGATCAAATCAAAACATATTGAAAACCATATAACAATGTGCCTTATAAATAGTTCATTTTAAGACCAATAGTGGTTTGACAGATAGAGTGTCATTTAAACCTGGTACAGTGGAAGCATCCGTATATATCTGCCACCAAAACTCTTTGTATAATAATAAATTATTAAAGTCACCCCCTCTGTTGGTGTGCACAATGTTCACTATACCAAAATTAAAATAATGTTTATCACCATATTGCTTAATATGTTTATACAAATCATTGTTTTCATCCTTCCTTCTGATGCTATAAAGGCGAGAGTATATACGTTTGGTTAAACTCCTTTCAGTCTTACCTATATAGAATCCTGAACATGTTCTACAGATGGCAATATACTCCACCATTTTAGTTGTACAGTTGTCCCCACAGAATTTAATTCTAGTGTGTTTGTAATTGTCAGATTTCACACTATCTCCCTGAAATATAGTGTGACATTGTTTACATGCCCCACATTTTGCAGTTTTCATATGTTCTGTCTTCTTAATGAAGATACCCTTCTCTAAAATCGATTTTATATTAGCCCCTACCTTATAAACAAACCTTGGGCATTCACCTAATATAGGTGCTATATCTTGATCAGCAGATATTATATGCCAGTTGTTCATCAAAATCTTCTTAACTTTACCTGAATACATGCCAAATTCCAAAATGCAAGATTTACCAAAAATGCAAGTTTCAGACTTCATATCATGCAATGTATCCACAGTCAAAACAATAGCTGTCCTATATTTTTCACCCAACAAAGGCTTGTACTGGTTACCCCATTTCCTCACAACATAATTACTTACATTTTCCATAACTCTGACATCATAGCCTCTGTCCTTAAATAGGGACGTTATAAATTTCACCTCTTCCAACATGTCCTCATACCGTGAGGTCATCCTAACTGCTCTAATAAGCTGACCCTTATATATATTCGTGAATTGTTTCTTCGGATGGTAGCTAGAATATTCCAAATAACTGTTCGAAAAAGTGTCCTTTCTGTAGATTTTGGATTTAAACTCATCCCCTATTTTTGACACAAATATGTCTAAATAAGCCACACCATCGTGACTGCTAGAGGAGGTGAATTTTAAAAAATTGCTGCTACTGTTGATATATTGTAAAAATAATGCTAGCTGTTGTTCTCCACCATCCCAAATCAAATATATATCATCAAGGTATCTGACGTAATATTTTATGTAAGTCATAAAGTGACTGTCTAAAACAGTCCTCTCTCCCATTCAAGCATGACCAAATTGGCGTATATGGGAGCACAGGCTGCTCCCATAGCTTCGCCTTTGGTCTGCTTGTAATATTCTCCCTCAAATATAATGTAATTGTGTTCGAGAACCAGGGACATCATATCCGTGAGAAGACAGATGGTGTCCCATTGGATGGCTGTGTGTTTTCTTATACTTGTAGCAAAAGCTGATAGACCATCTTCTTTAGGTATACAAGAAAATAAATCTATGACATCAATAGTCACAAATATCAGATTTGAACTAGATAGGTAAACAGGATACTGTTTCAAAAAATCCCATGAGTCCTTGGCTATATGTGGAATAGTGGCATATATGTGTTTGAAGTAGGTGTCAATAAACTTACCTATATTAAACGTCTTAGACCTACTCCCTGATATAATGGGTCTAAAGTGCGGTTCTTCTATATTCTTGTGAATTTTAGGAATACCCACTATAGAAGCTAATACAGGATGTTCAACCTTAATATAAGTGTAGATTTCATTATTGATCCTGTTATCTTGTAAGTATTCTTCAATACATGTGTCTATTTTTCTATACCCTATGTTGATCTCATTCAAGGACAACATAGAGTAATTTCCAGAATTATGTAGTAATTCATGTATCTTACAAGTGTATAAAAAACTGTCATAGATGACTGCGTCCTCCCCCCTTATCTGGTTTCATGATTCTGATGTTACTAGCACATCTTAATTCCTGTAATACCCTGCTCTCTTCTTTTGCTAAATTAGAACTAATCTGATGTCCATCAATTTGTCTATCCAACTTATAAATCTGTTTAGTCACTACTTTATCAAAGATAGAAATGGTGGGGTGCATAGGGGGTATATATGTACTTTTCTTTTTGACTACTGGGATGAACGGCTCTGCATGAGAAATGTTACCCACTGTTTTTTTGTCTTTAAATAAAATAGCCAGGTTAAGCTTTCTCACATATCTTTTTATTTCACAAATACAGTCCACTAGGTTGAATCTTTTGGTGGGAATAAATTTAATCCCCTTAGATAGTAGATCAAAGTGTCCAGTTTTTAAAATGTAGTTTGTGTAGTTGTATATATTAAAGTTCCTTTAGGTGTAAGTAACACCATCCTGTAGGATACCTACATTATCATTACTGGACTCGTCTATTGTCTCAGTAAAAACTGAACCAGAATTTAACGTGGGGTCCTTGGATATGGATGGTAGTGAGGGTCTCTTCTGTAACCCCTCGTCCACTTTCTCTCCCTCCCCTTGTGTTCTCCATATAAAAAATCAGAGTTAGCATTTCCATCAGAACTAGATTGTTTATATGTATTTACAATTCCTATCTTTTGGTCCCCCCTCACATACTTGGGGTACTTATTGTGATCTTTTTCCCATATATATGCTGTACCTCTTTTGTATTGGTCCAAGTCCCTGTATAGTTTTTTCATCTTACATTCATATATTTTTGAAATATTAGATTCAGCATAGGAGAATTGTTTGACATACAAATTCTCCCACTGGGGAAAAAGTAAGTCATTTTTAATCAGAGTATTTAATTCTTCCACCTCCTTAATTAAATATACCAGCTTCTCATCATTAAATTTCATCAACACAGACATATACTTAAAACCACATTGGTCAAATAAACTATTAAAATCTGACTTAACATTTTCAATAATATTCAAACCCATAGGTAATTTAAAAAATCTGAGTCCCATCGGGACTACCTTTAATTCTATACATCTGGAAAGATAAGCATTGTCCAGTTTAACACTGTTTATTAGAACTAACTTTTTACCCAAGTCATATATAAAATCTTTTAAGGTACCTTTGGACTTCTCCTTTAAAGTGTATCTTTTGTCACTGATCTCTGTAGTCGGGTCAGTGTCAAAATAACAGTTCTTATCAATACATGTTTTAAACAGATCTGAATTTACATGTTTCATATGTTTACTTTTGCTATTACCACTAACATCAACATTGTCCATCATACCATTGTCAACAGTGTCAATATTAGTGTCCATACCCTTTGCTGTAGTGCCATATGTATCCAAACCCTTTGCTGTAGTACCATAAGTAAAATGTGACTTCATTCTTTTAGGCTTAGTGCCTATACGATAAGCTTCTTCATTGACATCACCAAATGAGAAATCAAATGTAAAGTCAGGAGTACCAATTTTACTACTACTCCTTTGAGAGCCTGCTAAAGAAACAGGAGGTATGTCCAAAGAAATAATATTTGTACTCCCAGTGTTTGCCATAACAGTACTTTTACAGGAACCCTGTCCATTAGCAATGGTTGTTGAGTATGTTGACAAATTGGACAGTCTTAAAGCATCTTCTTCACAGTTAGTGTTCCCTCGACCAGTATCAGTAATAAAATTCTTGTTGTCATGGCTATGTTCTACCTCTGAACTGTGTCAGTTATTTTTCCCTTTGTGAATATCTAAGAAGGAGCTGCTTAGTTGATTTAGTAGGGTAGTAAGCTTGCTTACCTCTCACCTCAGTTCAGTCAATTCAGCTTTCACCGACTGATAATCCTGGTGTGCAGTCAATTCAGCTTTCACCGACTGAAAATCCTGGTGTACAGGACTGTGTAATGAATCCAATGAGGTTTCCCGATCAGACTCCATGAGACCCAACTCAGAACTCGACTGAAGCAAACAGTGCAGCAACCATAAAAGTTCAACTAGAAAAGAAAAAGCAGCAAATGCACTGTGTGCAAAATTCCGTCTCTGTGACTTGGGAATTCGCCCCTATTCAACGCTCATACCAGTCCACAACACCTTCAATGAAACCTAGTAGAAATAAACAAAAGTTTATTGTAATGCCAACAAACAAAGAATGGTTAAGCGCTTTCACTTGAATAAAACAAGCTTCCTCAGAACACCATAGCCTGCATCACAGTTGCTTAAATAACATTTTTGGCGCCAAATTTCAGTTTGAAATTTTAAAGCTATACACACATCCTATGACCATTGTTCTCTATTCATAAAATATTAAATGATATTCATATTATTTCTAAAAACAATGTTACATGTAATATGTATTGATAAAATGAACAAGTTAAAAACTGAAAAATGTTAACAACAACATTTGGATCAAATCAAAACATGTTTAAAAACATATAACAACTTATAAATAGTTCATTTTAAGACCAATAGTGGTTTGACAGATAGAGTGTCATTTAAACCTGGTACAGTGGAAGCATCCGTATATATCTGCCACCAAAACTCTTTGTATAATAATAAATTATTAAAGTCACCCCCTCTGTTGTTGGTGTGCACTATACCAAAATTAAAATAATGTTTATCACCATATTGCTTAATATGTTTATACAAAGCATTTTTTTCATCCTTCCTTCTGATGCTATAAAGGTGAGAGTATATACGTTTGTTTAAACTCCTTTGAGTCTTACCTATATAGAATCCTGAACATGTTCTACAGATGGCAATATACACCACCATTTTAGTTGTACAGTTGTCCCCACAGAATTTAATTCTAGTGTGTTTGTAATTGTCCAATTTCACACTATCTCCCTGAAATATCGTGTGACATTGTTTACATGCCCCACATTTTGCAGTTTTCATATGTTCTGTCTTCTTAATGAAGATACCCTTCTCTAAAATAGATTTTATATTAGCCCCTACCTTATAAACAAACCTTGGGCATTCACCTAATATAGGTGCTATATCTTGATCAGCAGATATTATATGCCAGTTGTTCTTCAAAATCTTCTTAACTTTACCTGAATACATGCCAAATTCCAAAATGCAAGATTTACCAAAAATGCAAGTTTCAGACATCATATCATGCAATGTATCCACAGTCAAAACAATAGCTGTCCTATTTTTTTCACCCAACAAAGGCTTGTACTGGTTACCCCATTTCCTCACAACATAATTACTTACATTTTCCATAACTCTGACATCATAGCCTCTGTCCTTAAATAGGGACGTTATAAATTTCACCTCTTCCAACATGTCCTCATACCGTGAGGTCATCCTAACTGCTCTAATAAGCTGACCCTTATATATATTCATGAATTGTTTCTTCGGGTGGTAGCAAGAATATTCCAAGTAACTGTTCGAAAAAGTGTCCTTTCTGTAGATTTTGGATTTAATCTCATCCCCTATTTTTGACATAAATGTGTCTAAATAAGCCACACCATCGTGACTGCTAGAGGAGTTGAATTTTAAAAAATTGCTGCTACTGTTGATATATTGTAAAAATAATGCTAGTTGTTGTTCTCCACCATCCCAAATCAAATATATATCATCAAGGTATCTGACGTAATATTTTATGTATGTCATAAAGTGACTGTCTAAAACAGTCCTCTCTTCCCATTCAAGCATGACCAAATTGGCGTATATGGGAGCACAGGCTGCTCCCATAGCTTCGCCTTTGGTCTGCTTGTAATAGTCTCCCTCAAATATAATGTAATTGTGTTCGAGAACCAGGGACATCATATCCATGAGAAGACAGATGGTGTCCCATTGGATGTCTGTGTGTTTTCTTATACTTGTAGCAAAAGTTGATAGTCCATCTTCTTTAGGCTTGTACCAGTTGTTCTGGAGTATTTCCTGTGCATCATACTGTTTGACCAGCCTAGAGGTGTGTATGTCTTTTATATATATTGCAACTCCACCTCCTTTTGTTTTGCTGCCCATGGCTTGAGGTCTGAATGAATGATAAGATTAGTAACCTGGTATGGCTGGAAGTGCTTCTCCACAGAAGAAGTGCTTCTCAGACATAGTCTTGAATTATTTATAGAGATGACAGATTGAGGTGTTAACCATGTATGTGTGCAACCTGACAAGGTCATTTTTGTTTATACATTCATTTGTGTAAGTGTCTTATTGAAGTGTGAAGGCCATCCAAGTCCAGATAGCAGAATTATATGTACAGAAACATAGTAAATAGTATAGCCTCAGTCATACATCTGAACCTTAAAAACATAGTAAAGGTGTCTTATCCCTCATACATATAATTCTTATTGGCTGCATTGCTATGCATATTTATTGTTATTTATAATTACTTATAAATTGTTTTAAGTGATATTTAATATGAACTGGAACAATAGTAAAAATGCCAGGGATTTCCTGTATTAGAACCCAGAACCATGTGTATAGCAACCCTACACTTACACCTATGGCCACAGGAATATTCTTCTTTGCCACCGAAACAGCTTTGCAGCAGAGAATGAAAGTTATTGTACATACAAGCAAGTTAAAAATCATCCACAATATCAACAAGACATATGACACTTGTACACTTCTGCTTTCTTTGTACACATATTAATTTATTAATTTCAGATGTAATGCAATGAGTGATCACACAACCATTTTTGACTATTGTTTGGAGAAATGCAGCTCTGTCTTATCTATGTATGGTGTTTAGTCGTCTCTTATCTGAGCAGTAATCTAAGACCTGCAGTATGTATGACATTTTGTATCATTGTCCTTAAAATATCAGAGAATATTAAATGTCAATAATACACAGTTTTCAACCAATGCGGAGGAGGTTAGAATTTACTGAACAGAAACTGTGAAATGTGTGCTGCTTACTTACTTTTAAAACATTGATACAATTGCTTCTACACATTCTAAGTCTAACCTGGCTGACACACCCACTGGAGGTAAGGGAGTTTGAATTGCTGTTGTGTCTTTCTTCTCCCTACCAGTAATTATTCACAGTTGTAATCAATTAGCAGTAAATGCAGATGGAGTGCTTGCACTATGTTTACATCTGCTACACTGAGCCAATAATTTGGATTCAGCAATTCTAATGAGTTCACATCTCATTTGCATCTTCACCATGGTCACAGCTTTGAATCTATACCATAGAAAGGTAACCATGTAGCTAGGCAAACTGAAGGTGAGGAGACTTATTTATCTGGATAACACAGTTGAAGATTGCTATTACTTTGAATTTATCTGCACAGAAGACTACTCATCTTGATAAGGTATGATTGCATTTTTCATTTAGATACTGGATATGCTCAGATGGCAGTTAGAAAAAAAATGTATATATTCATTAAATGCTACTTTTATCTGTATACACCTTTTAGAAGTTTACTGATTGTTTATAGACATTTTCGTCAGTGCATGTTGCTTTCACAGATGCACAGCCTTATTAACTTTCATCAAGTGTTAAATGTTACAACTGTTTCTCTACACTCTTTTGTTGTCATTTCCATGAAATGTAAATGTCCTATATTATTAATGACACAGGGGTGTTAGCCTTCAAGGATGGCCCATACTTAGGTATGTTTACCATTTTTTGGGGGGAGGAGTAGTTGACACAGTTAACAACACATTCTGGTTCATTACACATTGCCTTGGGGTGAACACATCATCCAAGTTTTTGTTAGCATTGTTAATGGACATATAAAGGGCCAAAACGTTTTCACTTCCTGCGTTATTGTTAATTGTGATGATGGTGTCCTTAGCTTTTGTTTAACTTCTTCCAGGACCATCTTTCCTCATAACTGGGGAATCATTTACATAAGGTAAGTCACACATTTTTATTTTTGTACTGATAAGCAGTTCAGATAAATATTTATTTTCACTGTATGTGTGATGTGGTTGTCAGTGTATTGCTGTACTGTCTGTAATAGTGGCAACACTGTTTGTTAGCATATATTGAACTGTAATAGTGTAGCTATTAATTTCTTTCCTGTGTCTCTTGCTTATTATCACAGGTGATCCTGACACTTGTAGTGTAGGACTCTTACCACTTGATGTTAGAGTATTGGCAGACTCTGATGGTGGTGGGCAAACAAAGGCACAGTTGGGGGTGCAGAGGTTGCATCTGACACTGAGGTTGACAGCCATCCCCTGTAATTCCATCGGACGCAGCCAGTAGGCCTATGCCAACCCATTCCATTGTGCCTCAGATATTGGACAGGGTGAGACATTTGATCAGGGTAGTGTGGTTACTGCAGCTTCAGTGCCTGTTGACCATGGCTGTAGTCAAAGTGTGGGTGAGGTGCCATGCAGGAGAGTTGTTAGGGGTGCTTGGAGGAGGCTTGCTGTCCATCATCCACCTGGTCCAGATGTGTCTTTCAGTGCCACTCAACATACGTTTAGGGCTGTCATGAAGGTGCAGCACATTCCAATAGGGCCTATGAGGAAATGCTTAGGGTTGTAGAAGTGGCACAGTCTAACATGTGTGACTGCCTCCACCATGTTGCCAATTCAATGGATCAGATGAATGACACATTGGAATGGGCGGTGTCTGTGATGGAATATCTGCTGGGAGGGGGGGCAGCTTCCACATTGGAGTAGGTCAGCCACATCATCTGATGTTAGCCAATGTGGCCATGACAAATCACAGTCCCATAGTGACAGTACTTCCACTGCTCTGTCAGTGGTTGAGGTGTCTACACCCAGGCAAGCCAGGCCATGGGGTCATGTTCCTGGGTGTACTCATGAGGAGAGTTCATCCAGCAGACATCAGTCATGTTCAAGTAGCAGCAGTGCATCTGACCGTGGGTGTGGACATGCCAGTACAACTCCTGGCAGAGCCAATTCTTGTGGTTGGGTACAACAATGATGAACTGCTACCTCCACGATGCACATCTCATATCTGTCCAAAATAACAAGGTGTAAAGCTAGCACAGAGCTTGGCTGTGTTCTTGCAGATACTCACACACCAATTTCACCTGGAGTGTCCATACAGACGTCATGAGGCTTAAAGCCCATTCTGTCTCAGTGGCCAATTGATACTTTATCCAAATTTCTGCTTGTTTCTATTTCTTTTTCACACACACACTCACTTATCTTTTGTGTCAGCCTATGCTCCCCCCCAACAACACACTCTGCAAGTGATATGTGCCATATCCTTGTTTTCTATCTTTTGGATTCAGGGATACATAGGCTTTTGTGTCTGATGCTCAGGGTGCACATCTGACATAGTGCTTAGAATATCTGTGTTTGTGATGCTGTTTTGCTAACTGCACTGCTTTCTTATAGGTTTTTGTAATGTGTGCATGCCTCCCACAGTCTTATAGCACAAACGGTGGACCAGCCATAAAAAAATGTGGGACAAAGGTTGAACAATAGGGAGACTTTTTAAATATTTTGGTCTTACAAAGTTAGAGGTAGTTAATAGAATCAAACAGTTTTTGCATCAGTATTTTTAAGATTTTTTTGAGGGATATGAAGTCTGCAATTGAAATGTGTGTCATTAATTTATAACTTATTTCTTTAATGATTTGCCAGTACAAAAATATGAGGCCAAACTGAGGACATTCAGTGAACATCACTACTTTTTGAGGTATGAATGTGTGAATCTTTGATGCCTGAGGCCAATTTCTTGATAGAGGACACAGGTATTCACATAAGTCACTACTGTCACATCTTGAAGTCATTGCTGTAAAAATTAACCACCTTTTACTTACTTACATTACCAAGTAACAGTATTCAAGTTTATGACATTCATTTGTATTAACTACTACAACTGCAACTATCAGTCACATTAAAACAACACATTGTTGTTCTATTGCAGGTTCAGCACTTACCTTGTAAAAATTTGGCAGTTGCTACAGTTTTAGCTCAGGATTGACTCTGTCTGATGCTAGGAGTGCACAGCCATTAAATGGGTAGGTAAAGGCTGTGAGCATTGCCTGGCATTAATGTTACTATATGTATTATGTATGTGTATAGGAGGAAGGTTTTAGCCCCTTAGGTGGTGAGTGAGTGTGCTATACATTGTCTCTTAGTCAATGCAAGAGCATATTGAGCATGCCTACATCTGGCTACATGCACAGCAGCTGCTGGTTCCCCCTCTGACTCCTCACCTGCATATGGCTGTGATGATCTTGCCATTGGTGGTAGGATGTGGGCCCCTTCTCCTTGTTGATCCTTCTGAAGCTGTTTTCTAAGGATGATTTTGTAAAGCATGCCACAGACAGTGAAGATTTCAGTGCATGTACTTGGATTGTACCGCAGGGTTCCCCCAGATGTATCTAGGCACAAGAACTATGACTTTAGCTGCCCAAACACATGATCTGTGATATTTCTGGTTTGAGCATATGCCTCATTATGGCATTCTTCAGTGGGTGTGTGTATATTTCTGATGGGCATCATCAGCCATGGTTCCAGCGCATAACTTGCATCCCCCAGTAAATGACCCTGTGGGATATCACCCCTAGTGAACATCTGACACTATTGGGAGTTGTACCAGATATGTGAGTCATGATAACTGCCTGGGTTGCCAGCACCCACATTCAAGATGATTCCCTTAGCATTACACACGACATGGTAGTTAATGGAGTAGAATCTCTTTCTATTTATAGAATCTTCCCTGTTCCCTGGGCGAGAGGGGGGGGGGTGCTTTGATTTCTATATGTGTACAATTCCTGCATATTTGTGGCCCTATCCTCAGGTGTATGGGGAAAATATATGTGGTCACTGGCATGTCGGAGCATAACATTCAGTAATTGAGGGAGGATCCTGGATGCTGATGCCTGTGATACCCCTGGGACATCCCCTGATGGTCTCTGAAAGGTTCCTGTAGCTACAATTATAAATACTACACATACCTTTGTCTCCACCAGTGTTGGTTACCCTCTATTTGCCCTTGGTCTGAGTTGAGGATGCCAGAGGTTGCAGAGTTCCCTTAGTGTGTCTTTATCCACCTTGTTGTCCTCTACAATTTCCACCTCATGCAGACTTAAATGATTAAATGGGGTCTGAAAACTCTTATCCTTCTTGGCCATGGTTTATTAACAGCATCAGCAGCAGCATAGACTTCAGCCTGTTGCAGATACATGTGAATTAAACAAACAGCAGCCCCTAGCATTGTTTTTGTGTAGACTGCTTTCTGTGGCTGTAGTCCAGTAGGTTTTGGAATTCATAGGGAAAACCAACACTGAGTGTACATGGGTTGCATTATAGCTTGTTGAATAGCTTCTCTATCTTGGATTAGTTGATTAGCATACAATTCAGCTGCTTATGCTGTAATTAGTATGTTGAGGTGTAGCTGCTTACTGAATATGTAACAGTACGCTACCATGTGCATGTCATATCACAATATGCACACGGCCTTAGCGGACCATGTAGGGATTATTGAATGAATCCACAATCCAATCCTGATTTTGAAAAAAGGGATTACCATACCAGTTTGCCTGTCCAAAGGTACTATGCCTGCATTCCATACAACACTGAAAAAGCACAGGAACCACCACAACATTGTAACAGTATATTGTGCATTCAGCATTTCCAGTCAGATTGTATTTACTCTTGCAGCATATTCACTAGGGTAGTATCCAGTGCTCATCTACAGAAATGGACTTAAGCACGTTACTTTTGATACTGCAAACTCAAAGAAAAGAATGTTCACCAGAATCAAGCATTTATCAAGATGTTCTTTTCACTTTTTAATAATACATCTATCTAGGTTAAGAATTTTTCTACCCATGCTGAGAAGACCCAGAGTAATGCTACCCACCCCATGTCACAAAGTCAGAGAGTGGCTTGACAGAACCTCTTTGAGGCTATCTGTAAGTTATTCTCTATGGAATCATCAAATTACTTCTCTGTATGGGCCTTTGCTTCTGTGACTTCCACAGTTGTTGCTTTCCTGGCCAGTTAGTTCATACTGGTCAAATGTTTGGCCCTTCCCAGTTAACATTGCACATAAAACATCATTCTTTAATATGACTGATTCCTTCACTACTGTTGTCCACTGATGGATCCTATAGTTACCATCATGGCAAGCAATTGTTGCCTTTTTGGCCATAACTCCTTACTATTGTCTTAACTGCAGATGACTTAAACATGGTCCATTTGACCTGTATACCTAACCTCTCCAAGCATATTTGAGAATCTGTTATAAAAGTAGAAGTTAAATTCATCCTGCATGGAAGTATCTGCTAGGTGTTATCAGTTATCCCTTTGTGCATATCTGGGTTTTCTGGATCTGTCTAGCTGCTGCCCACTTGACTGATGCAATACAACATCAAGTGGTGATCATTTCACAGCATAATACCTCTTATGACCTGAGTGACAGAATATATGGTTTCAGGTCTTATAACATGACGACTAATTTAATCTCCTTTTGGCCCAATCAGCTGTTGCACCAAGTACATTTATAAGCAGCCTTTTATTAGAACATGGTGTTCATTATGGACAGATCATGATTAATACACAGTAGCAATAGCAATTCACCAAAGTGAGATGGTGGTCTTTGTGGAGAAGGGGAAACTGGCATTATGCAGGTACAGAAGAGAGAGAGTTGACTTAATTTTAAAACTGAAAGAACAGCTAAGATTCAGTAATAGGAAACTTTGTCTCAGTAATGTTAAAAATAAGTGCTTTAATCTACTTAATTGTTTAACACTTGTAGGTTTACATCAGACAAACAGTTTCTCCCAGTGAATCCTCAGGTAACACCATCATTCATCCCATCAGGTTTGAAGTGTTCCAGTAGGACTACGTAGTCAGCAGTTAAGTGCCTTCTCAATCAGTCTCTTGGAATACTAGAAGGCAGAATACTGATAATAGTAATTAGGTGTATATGCAAAAACTACAGTCAGAGTTGTCCCTCCTGCAACTATCAGTCACATTAAAACAACCATCTTCTGGCATATTTTCTAACTTTATCATTCTAACAGGCTTAGATTTTCTCCATACTTATAAAGGAACACCACTAGCACAGGATAAAACACAGAAAAAGACATAGCCACACCACTCTCACTTGAAAAGTTTAGTTTAATGATAATGGTGCTCTGTGGAGGTTATTTCTTAAGCTTCTGCACAAGATCTTGCTCTTTCCCTTGTAGTGAAGTGATTTTCAATATCTTTAGAGTTAGTTGCCATTACCAGGTCCTAGCTAGTCATGAACTGTCTGCTCCCATCTGACCCTTAGCTATCATCACACTGATCCCCCCCCCCAGTCCTTCAAAGTGTGAGTTATAGTACCATACAGCTCACTCACCAATTAAACTTCAAAGCATGCAAAGGTGAGGAAGGAAGGACATGATAATATATTTTAGCCCACCCATACCTGCTAATCATCAGGCCATTTGCTGTGACCCACTTTTATCACTCCAGCAGAGTGAGAAACATTCACAGCAAGGCTGTCGCAAAAGCTGCGCAAAAGGGAGCTTTGCTTAAGGTCCACATAAGCACCTCATGCGTGGATATGTAGTGGGTGCAGCATGGGGAAACAGAGCAGAGGAGCGTGCACAAGTGTGCAGACATGGAAGTGTCCATGGCATGCAAATTGCCTCATAAACAGGTGAAATGCATGCAAATGAGGGTGATTTGAAATCCAATAAGCAGAAAGGCATCCATGTAGGAGTTGTGTTGATGTCAGAAGCGTACACAGAAAATAACCGTGTACTGAAATGTAAAAATTAAACACGGGCTGTAAAATCAAAAAAATAAGGTTGGATATTGCAACGTAGACATGGAAATGTCCAAAACTATGGCCAGCGAGTCCAAAAAAGCAATGTAAAGCAGAATAAAATAGCAATTTTCTTTAATGCACATATCATGTTTGACAGACATTTGTGATTCAGACTTCATACCTTTCAGAAAATTCATGCTAGTACAAAATCTGTTATTCTACAAACTTTCTAAGTTTGTAAGAGCAATATTTAAAAATTGTCCCTAATTTTGGCCATTTGCCCCACTTTTATATATGGCTTTGTCCAGATTTCTTGCTCTAAGAGGTTGAGAGGTATGGGCAACATGTAGCATTATAATACCAAAACAACACAAACTGTCTGAGGACCAGGGCAGACATTTGAGGTGCAATGCTGGACATCCTGCAAATCAGGTACAGTCAGAGGTGTGTAGTCTGTAACCCTGTGTATGGTGTTGCATCTTGTATCCCAGTCACAGCACATCTACAACTACACAGAGCAGGAACTATGGACAAAGCCATGAACAGGAGTGGGACAAAGGCCCACATATAAGGAGAAGGATAAACTACTGGCTAGACAAGTGTAGAAAGTGCAGAGAAGAACAGGTTGTGCAGTAGCACAGGTTCCCTGCTTTGTATGGAGTCAGTAACTCAAATGTCTGTCAGCAGTTCCTCATGTTGATCTGCAATGATCTGCCACTGATGTACCAGGAAATCACATTGCTATGTAAAATGTACCAGACATATGATGCAAAACCCTGTTCAGTCTAATACAATCTGTAGACACGTTAGGTATGAGCCAGATATTACGGCCAGCACACTGCCTGGGAATCCCTTGGGCATTATATCAGGGAGGTGCTGGACTGTTGAATCAGGTGCAGCAGCCAAATAGCTGTAGCACACAAAATCCCGGACTGGAGTACAGGTAGATCTGGCCTGAAGTCCCCTTGTAAGTACTGATGGGTCACACTGGGCATGCCCCTACACTTAGCTAATATCATCCCATGTCTGAAGCCTTATCTGCCTAAAGAACTGAGATGTCAATATATCTCTGTGCATACAGACGGCTATGTATACATGTCTCTCCCTATCCCTATCAGACATGATTACCCTTATCTATCAGTATCAGACATGATTACCCTTATCTTTCAGTATGTGGCACATATAGCTATATATCTATCTTTTTATATAGCTACATAGATATAGTATATATATATATATATATATATATATATATATATATATATATATATATATTGTATAGAGAGAGAGAAAGACCAACAGAGGGAGAAAGAGAGGCACACAAAATGGTGTAGAGTGAGGTAGGGAAGCAGCCACTTGAAGACCAGTTGTGAACAGTGGCATGTGCAACTAGTACTGTGAGCTGTAGTGTGTAATAGTAGATAGGGAGGGAGTGGTTCTAGTCTCACATCAACTACCTTGGGTGGGTGTGTGTGTGTGTGTGTGTGTGTGTGTGTGTGTGTGTGTGTGTGTGTGGGTGTGTGTGTGTGTGTGTGTAGATATTCTACATACAGCACTATAGACATGCCCAACAGGCCTATGTCTGTGCAATGGTCAATCATTTTATGGCCCTGTGACTAGTGTCCTCTACATCAGTGGCCTCCCTGCCAACAGCTGCTGATGTCTTCCACCCCAACAGGAGTGTCAGATACTCTCCAAACACAGAAGTTCCATGGTGTGTGCAATAAGTATGTAGCACTATACTATATACACCAAGATAGGTAGGGATTCTAATCCAAAACAATGACAACTGTGTGCGTGTGTGTAAGTATGTCTCCTTGCAGCAGTGTGTCTGTCTTGCCTATGTGTATGAAATCCTTATATATTTCTAGACCCTGTGCCTACCTGTTAACCCCCCATTGGCTTACTTTACAGGGCCTGCTGATGTCATCCACCTTAAAATCACATTTAGACACTCACCAAGCACATAAGCTCAGTGGCACATATGAAATGTACATACCACTATAGTGTACACAACTAGATAGATAAGTGTTCAAATCCCAACAATGGCAACTCTGTGCATGTGTGTAAGTATAGTCCCTTGCAGCAGTGTGCCCATCTTGCCTATGTGTGTGCAATGATATTGCATTTTAAGGCCGTGTGCCTACCTGTTAACCCCCCATAGCTTACTTTACAGGGCCTGCTGATGTCATCCACCCTAGAAGCACAGTTAGACAATTTCCAAACACATAAGTCCAGTGGTGCATGCAATAAGTACAAAGCACTATAATATACAACTACGTAGGTAGGGGTTCTAACTTCAAAACCAGCAACTGTGTGAGTGCATGTGTGTGTAAGCAGATCACCCGCAGCAATGAGTCTGTCTTGCCTGTGTGCAATGGTTATACAATGTTAAGGGCCTGTGTAAACCTGCTAACACCCCCACTAGCAACTTTTACAGCACCTGCAGATGTCATCCACCTTAACAGTAGTGGCAGACACTCCTAAAACACATAAGCTCTGTGGCACATGCAATATTTATGTATCACTTTGTATGTACAACTAGACAGGTAGGGGTTCTACCCCCAACAAGTGCAATTCAAGAGTGTATGTGTGTGTACATATATTCAATTGCAGCAGTGTGACTGTGTTAGGGTTACCACCTGTCCCACTGTGCAATGTGCAGTCCCTCTTTCGCCAAGTGTGTCCTGTGAAAACAACTAAAACAACACAAATTTCCCAAGAGTGTAGTATACCATATATTTCCTACATTTTTAACAGTTGCATAAAACAGTCATTTTATATCAGAAATACATAAATGTTATGAGAAATACCATAATCAACTCAAATTCTACAAAATAGGCTTTTATACTGTCAAAAAAGTGAAGTCCTGTCCTTTGTACTCACTGTGGGTATGGTTTGTCCTGCCAACTCTCACGTTACTACAAAAAATATCCCGCATTGGGCATTTGAAAAGGTGGCAACCCTAATCTGGCTTGCTTATGTGTGTGCAATACATATAGATTTTAAGGCCTTGTGAGTAGCTGCTGCCACTAAATAACTCACATGTATCTAGGCATGAATGCTACTTGCCACCACCTACATTTGTAGGTACTGAACATGTTTGTGGATGACTGTAAGCTGGGTGCTATCTGACTCCCCAAATGATGTTAACATACTGCAAGAGGGTCTTACATCAACTAAGAACTGGAGCCAAGGTCTTGGCCTCAAGCTAAATGCAAAAAAATGTATCATCATACCATTCGGCAATGACACTGCCCCACTGTTTACCACATTAACGGCAACTCCCTAAACACACAACCTGTGTTGAGAGACCTGGGTACTCAGGTTGATCATTTTGCATTCAAGCATCATGTAGCAGTAGTGGTCAGAAAAGCCTTTTATGTGGTTCATCTCATAAGTAAAGGGATTTCATCAAGAAAAAAGGTGGTCATTACGTATCTATAGTCCTCACTCAGTAGACCAATAATTTAGTATAAAGCCCCATTTAGTATGTACCTATCTAGACATGTGCACCAACTGGAAAGGCCATGGAAATACCTCACAAAGAGAATCCATGGCCTCCATCACCTGTCCCATGCAGACAGGCTCAAATCATTATTGCTCCACTCAGTATCGGACAGGTTTCTCAGAGATAAGCTGTATCTTGCCTACATGGCAATGTTGGAACCTGCCCTACTACACCTGCTTCATATGTGTATGTCTAACTCTTCGTGCATTACCTGCACAACAGGCCTGAATCTAGTATGCAACATCAACACAACCTGCTGGAGAGACAGGTTTGTCTCACAGAGGCTACTCTAGCTCAGAAATAGACTCCCACAGACGTCAAACATAGTACATTGCTGACCCTCTTCAAGTGCAACATTGATGAGTGGATAGGTAACCACAAATCTGTCAAGAGGTTTCACCTGTGTCCCTCATTGATAGGGGCAACAGGTGCTGACTGATATTTCTTTTTGGGGATAAAGTAATGGCCAGGCTTGTAAGGGCTCCAGGACCATTACTGTAGTATCCTCCTATGATACTATGAATACCTGTTATAGCCCTATGTGCTGTGATGGACTGCATTGTTATGTCTCCACCACCATCACTACCATCTACTGTGGTGTCCCCCCCTATGGGCGACATCCCAGTACCATGTCATACAACCATCATCTGACAAATAGGTGAGTGATACTACAGGTATATGGTGACAGTCTAGAAACATCTGTGTGACCCAATGACAGCACTGCAAATGTGCTGTAGGGTATCCTCCATGTAGGTGTCCAACATCTGCAGTACACAGATGTGTGTGGAATGTGTACATGTGCCTGATATATGTAAACCCTCTGCCAGACAAATGTGGATGTCTGGCAAACAGTTAGACAATATGTACTGGTTGTTCCCAGACTGTGGGGAATTTGGCTGTCACACAGCTGACCCCTCAGAAAACAGTTGTGGTACATTAATATCTGGTACTCTATTCATTCCCTTATGTTGTATGCTCAATATGTAGACTCTTTCACTGAAGCCGGTCCTGTGTCCCCCCACTACTACTGACTATAACCTGCAGTCCTGCTGTAGGGGGTCAAAAGGTATGTTAACCATATCTCAAGTGAAGATCTATGGATATGGATGTGGAGTACACAGTGACCTAGCCAGAGTACATCAGGAACAGTCAGGGACACCTGTACAATGTTTGAACAATGCCTGTGTGACATTCACAGACTAAGAGGAGCTGACTGACTTTACATCATATGATATGCCAGCTGTATCCACCAGTACTTACTGTCACTATTGTCTAACACACAATCCAGTAGCATTCGTACATGAGCTGACCATTGTTGGAGGGACTCTGAGGGTCAGAGCTGTGATCTATGTCACAGCAGACCGAGCTGAAAGGGAAGCCTCTAGGTGCTGGACAGCTGGTCGGCAACATGTCATTCTAAGATATGTACTACAGACCTACTGTTGTAATCCCTATTTCCCATAACTGCATCCTCCCATCTGCATCCCATTACATGGGGACTTCTGTTACATACCTTTTAGAGTGCTGTACCCCTTTATGTGCAGAAAACCTGTAGTATAATGCTTGTGATACTGCAGTCTGTCTTTGCAAAACAAGTCACAGACCTGTTTATCATAGGCAGTAGCTTGCCTTTTGTAAGTAATGCTCATGAACAGTTGATTGCATGTGCACCAATCTGTGGCTCACACTTGCTAATTGCATCCAGAACAGCTGGGTTGCATTTTCATTAGCCAATAGCATGACACCACAGTGGTATATTTAAGGCCTTCATGCAGGCCTTGGCCCTTGTCCTAGCCTGTGAGATGGACATGATTGAGGTGTGGGGATTACAGCATCACAGAGGGTAAGTAAAAATATTGTCCACTGTCTTGGATGTATGTGGTATGTCCACAGTTTTTCATGCTATGTTTGGCCATTGTGAACAGACTTTGTGATTATGTAACAGTTTACTGTTAAACAATGTGGGCTGAGGTCATTAAGGGGATGTGGGTTGAGGTCAGTAAGGGGACAGACAGATGTGAGTCATACATCATTTGCATCAGAATATACATGCTGCTGCAGCAGCTGCTGGTCTTTCAGCTGTGTATGTTTGTAGGGGAAGACTGTGACACATGTCTGCTGTTGCTTGACCTCCTCCCACCCCTTTATGTATGGGTGTTTGGTGGATCTCCTGTTCTAGGTGGTTGTGAGGTATGGTAGGTCTGTAGGAGGTAGCTGAACATACTGCCACATATGTTGCAGGTTGCAGCTACTGCATTTTGCCCAGGAGTCATACTAGGGGGTGTGAACACATTGGAGGAAAACAAGCTTTATATCTCAGTGAGAGAGCAGTGTCAGTTGTGTAGTCACAGCATAGCCTGGGTGAGAGAACCCATAACAGTCCAGGTGAGGCATGTGCGTCAGGTGCATATGTTATGTATGTTTTCAAGTCTAGGTGCTTAGGATTTCCCTCTCTCTTCCCCCCTTGCCTGACCTGGTGTGACTCAGTTTGAACTCTACAGTTCCCTACAAAACGGTGTCTACAGGACTGCAATCAGTTTCTCTCAGCATTTAAGCAGATTGAACTCTACAGTTTCCTACAAAACAGTGTCTACAGGACTGCAATCAGTTTCTCTCAGCATTTAAGCAGATTGAACTCTACAGTTCCCTACAAAACGGTGTCTACAGGACTGCAATCCATTTCTCTCAGCATTTAAGCAGATTGAACTCTACAGTTCCCTACAAAATGGTGTCTACAGGACTGCAATCAGTTTCACTCAGCATTTAAGCAGATTGAACTCTACAGTTTCCTACAAAATGGTGTCTACAGGACTGCAATCAGTTTCTCTCAGCATTTAAGCAGATTGAACTCTACAGTTCCCTACAAAATGGTGTCTACAGGACTGCAATCAGTTTCTCTCAGCATTTAAGCAGATTGAACTCTACAGTTCCCTACAAAATGGTGTCTACAGGACTGCAATCAGTTTCTCTCAGCATCTAAGCAGATTGAACTCTACAGTTCCCTTCAAAACGGTGTCTACAGGACTGCAATCAGTTTCTCTCATCATTTAAGCAGAGTAGGTTGCACACAAAAAGCATTTGTTAAGATTTCACTTACAGTGCTGTGTAATTAAACAGATCACCATTTTGGTCAGCCATAGGGCTCTTTTTTCTAATTGAATGTTTGCCTCCTTCCCCTGTAACTTAAGTAAACTGACTCTTACATTAAGAACTATAATACTTAAGTTATAGCTTTAGGACACCTTAGGGAACCTTGTAATCTGCAATAGCCCCGCTACGTTCACCCTCACTGCGCTCGGGCTCTCTTCGCTCCCCTCCCTGCCCCCAATTCCCTCCCGCCCTAGTACCTCTAAATCTATAGTACTATAGCCACTCCCCCACTTTCTAGATCCTATCTGCTTTCATCTGGGATAATTACTCCCACCTCCATTCTTCTCCTACATTTTAATAGCATCTATTAGCTTTCATCTGGCATTTTCCCATCCCCCTTCCAGTACCTTTACCTCACCACTCTATCTTCTGGTGTTGCATCACCAGGTAAAACAGTTCCTTAACTCACTAGCGGAATCACAGATAATGATATACTCCTCTTTACTACCCCTCTTGTCTGCACCATACCTCCTTACCTTGTATGAAAACCAGTTTGTCACGGGATTTCAGGTCCCAAAAGGCCATACTATCACCCCAGCTGTAAATCCTCCCACCTTCAACCATACTTACAGTACCAGGTCCTATCCAACATCTTGTTCAATCTATCAACATCTCAACCGCAGGCACATTAGCTCTAGATCCAAACACTACCACAAACTAATAAACAAATTCCTGAAGTTCATCACCAAGTATTGACTTAACCTAATACTTGGTGGTGATATTCACCCCAACCCTGGCCCACCCACTTCAGATAAACATACCCCCTCTACTTGTAATCTAACCTACAAACCTACAATTAATAGGCCAACTAACTCTCTCCTAGCCTGTCATCTCAATATTAGAAGCATTAATAACAAGATTCTCTGTTTATCTGAAACCTGATTAAAACCTAACACTACAGACAATGAAGTGTTACCACCTGGATACAACATACACAGGCTGGATCGTGCTTCGAGAAAGGGGGTGGGGTAGCTGTACTCTATAAATCTGAGTTGAATGTCACCATAGATGTAATGCAACCACCTCAGATTAATAACTTGGAGATTCTTGCCACCAAATTGCAACTTAATAAAAATAAATGCATTAATATCATCTGTATGTACATACCCCAGGTAACAATATATATACACTTAAAGATATCCTGCACTGGCTATCATGTCACTAGCCCCAAGAAACCCTACTACTTGGAGACTTTAACATAGACTGGGGCACCTGTTCCTCAGAATCCCCAACCACCCATATTAACCTGCATGCATTTACACAAATCATATCCACCCCTACCAGGATAGGTAAACCCAACCAAAAAGAAAGCACACTTGACTGGGTACTCATAAATAGTCACCCCCTAACTGTACTCCTCTGGTACCCTCCCTGATGGCCTAAGCAATCGCCTTCTCATCTATGTAATTAAGCACAAAGCCATTAATTCCCAACAACCCTTACTCAGAAAGGTTAGAAACAATATAAACTTTGACCCTGCCAAATTCCAACAAGAACTAAACTCATGTAATTGGTCTATTCTAAAACACCTCCCCTTAGAGGAAGCAGTAGCATACTTTAACAACAAATTCCTTGAGTTCCTTGATTTGCATGCACCTGTTCGTTCAAAGAGAATAAAGGCAAAAACTGCGCCATGGCTTTCTAAAGAGTCTAAACTCAAAATTACCCTTAGAAACAAAGCATGGGCTTTATGGCATTCTTCTAAAGACCCCCAAGATCACATTAAATACAGACAATCCAGGAACAAAACTAAAAAATCCATTTTACAAGACAAAAAACAATACTACTGTAATTTACAGACAGTAAATCAAAATAAACCTCAGATGTTTTGGGCAGGTTTAAATAATCTGCTACATCCTGGACAAACTTCAACCCCAATCCCTGCTGCTACAATTGATAAAACCCCTGAAGATGTTTCTGACAGTTTTAACCATTTCTTTACTGAGACAATTCAAGCCCTATCTAGCCAACTAGCTCCCCTGGTCCTGAAAGTAGTACCCTTAGAAACCTACTCACATTCAACTTCCAACCAGTCGCCACATCACTTATCCACACCTTGATCAAAAAATTAAAACCCACAACACTTTCTGCTGATCAACTCCCTGCCGAGTACCTATAAAAATCAGCTGATGCTATTGCTTACCCCGTCTCAATACTAATCAATCGAGCCATAGTAGAAGTTAAAATTCCCATCATTTGGAAATATCCTATGTAATTCCACTTCACAACGGAGGCAGATCTACTGAATTCTCCAATTATAGGCCAATAGCTATACTCTCTCCACTTGCAAAGATTATGGAAAAATGTATTCATAGACAACTTAAGCACCACCTAATCTAGAATCACTTTATGGCAGACACTCAGCATGGTTTCTGTCCTCATCACAGCACTACTTCAGCCCTCCTAGCCTTTACCAACACCATAAACCATAATCGCAACAATAATTATATATCCTCAGCCCTCTTCTTGGATCTTTCCAAGGCATTCAATATGGTTGATCACCAACTTTTAATCCACACCCTGCAAACATTCTGTCTACATACTAGAGCCCTTCAATGGTTTCAATCCTACCTGAATGGTCGACAGCAGGCTGTCCTCTGGCAGAACAAACTCTCTAACCTTCTACCTAACACCCTTGGAGTACCATAAGGCTCTATACAAGGGCCCTTGCTGTTCTCCAGCTTCATTAACAACCTTTATACTGTCATCCCAAAAGTCAGCTGTATCCAATATGCTAATGACTCTGCTCTGATTTGCTCAACCACATCTCCAATAGAGTTATGGTCAGCTACCCAGACCACCTTTAATACAATAGAAAACTGGCTTTCTGAATGTTGTCTGAGCCTAAATCCCAAAAAAACTAAAATTCTGTTATTTTCACCAACATGTAGGTCTACCACTTTCACCTTTACCATAAATTCAAATGATGGCAGAATAATCTCCCCTGACCCTTCTACAAAACTATTAGGTGTCATCATAGATAATAATCTAAAATTCGACCTACATGTTAACCAAACTATCAAAACCATCAATAAAAAACTAGGGTCACTTTACAGAATAAAAGCCTTCCTAACCCCTCGAGCTAAAATTGCCATAGCTCGCTCTCACCTTCTTTCAACCCTTCTGTATGCATCCCCTCTACTCTCAAATTTAAACAAGACTGTCCTTAACAAACTCTCAATTTGCTACAACCACATTGCCAGGTTTTCCACTGGGCTGCCATTTGGGACACATCATTGCATCAATCTAAATCAGCTTGGGTGGTTTGAACTACCCAGACTAATCCAGTATAACCAACTGATTATGGCTTATAAACTCCTATATAATCTGAACAATACTCCTGCACTTAAAAATATTATCACCCCCTATAACAATCCTAGACCGCTTTGATGCTCTATCAAACTACTAATTCAGACTAGCAAAATTAATAACACAGCCAGTGACTCTCTCTTTGCAAACTCTGTAAGTAGATCCTGGAACTCTCTTCCAGTTGATATTACCTTACTTTCCACCTTAGGTCAATTTAAAACTAGACTCAAACAACATTTGTCACTTAACTGGCTATGTCACTGTATCAAGCCTGGCTAACTCTCTCTAGAATGTGTAAAAATCTTTTAACCAGTTTACTGTGTAATTTAATTTAATCCTGACTTACGCTTGGGATTAACTCTAACCTGTGGAACTTGTTTAACTTGCTTACTTATGTAATCTCTGTAAATAGTCTGTTTGTATTATGTAATGCTGGTATTATGCAATGCTGTATCTGCTTACCCTTGGAGCTTTTCTCCCTGGGCCTCTGTTGAAAATAGACATGCATCCAGTCGGACTATCCCGGTCAACAAATGTAAAAAAAAAAAAAAAAAATGCAACAGTGCCATCCAGAGAGTGGTAGGTGACATTTAGGATGCCTATAGATATATGTGAAGTGTGTTCAAACCTACACGCCTTTGATGTGCTAATATGGCTGGCAGTGACTACAGTAGCATCAACCGGTTCTGCTTAAAATTGCAGGGCTCACTCATTTATTTATTGTATTGACATTCATGTACTTGACATGCAACAGACTGGAATGGAAGCCAGGATTGTGGGTAGCAGAATCTACAGCATGCCAGGAATGTAACAGATTTAGCTATTGAGTCAATACTGTAGTAGGTGTATTTGCAAGATATATGTGCATACATGCAGTATTTTACACAGAATTCGCATGAACATGTGTATTTGGATGGGTATAACATGTGACACTGAACTGTCTGTCATGATTTTCTAATCTCAATCTGTATTGAATTGCCAATACTTCAGCGCACACAATAGATTTTGTGACAACTATGCCAAAAGTAGGTGGCACAACTGTGGACATTCTGCAACAGTCTGTGCAGTTGTCAGCTGTACCTGATATCCTAGGCCTCAAGTACATCCATCAACACTTATTTGACTGTGTATTGGTTTGGTGTCTGCATCACAGTCCCAAGTATGCTGCCGATTTTCCCATTTTATGTACAAGCAATGTGTCACTGGCAATCAGGATATGTTTACGGAAACACCTGCTATACTTTAGGGCTGAGTGGCCTAGTGAGTTAATGCACTATACTGTAGTTGACAAGGCCCTGGGTTTGAGATTTGGCAGGGGTGATTATTTTGCAGATGTGCCTAACAGTGTCAGAAACACAGAAGGTGATTAATGCAGTTTTAAGCAGTTTTAAGTGGGTTTGCATGGCATGTCACACCGCTTAGCCCCACTTAAACCCAACCTAATTCCAAAAACAGAAAAAGAAAAAAGGGGTGGTAGAAAAGTGATGAAATGGGGGAAAGCAGGGAGAAAAACACCATGAAAGGCAGGTAGGAATGTGCAGGACAGGTGTAGGAAAGGACTATAGCTCTCCCTTTTTTGTACAGTAACAGCTGTGCAGGTTGTAGACGATTTAGAATTTGGAGCCTCACATCCCAGTGAGAGGGGGTGTAGGTGACATAACTGAGTTGGTTAATTGATGTAATGATTGATTGTGTGCAGTGCACATGGGGGTGAAATGGAGAGCTACATATGGGGCAATATTTTTGTGGGCGGGCCAGATGCCTGTTTTTAAGGTGTTTGGAATGTTGGGGAAGGGATATAGGTATGTGTGGGGAGGCAAGTTGGGTAGGAGAGGTTGCATTTGCAAACAGACAAGACAGCATACAGAGGTGGTGTATGACACATCAGGGTGTAAACACCTTGGACAAGGAGGGTGTCATGGAATCGGAGAGCCATGTGCCCCCAGACGGCAGCAGTGAGACTGAGCTTCCCACCCATGGGCATTCAACACTGGTCTTTCATTGCCCCGAAGGTGCTGTTCTGGGTGCTGGGCACTGGGGCCACCTTTTCCCTCCAGGTTGGCCAGACTGCCCTCAATCTGGTGCAGGAGATCATTGAACCCACAGTGTACAATCCTGCGCACCATCCCTGGTAGCTGTCAATAGGTAACAACTCCCTCTCTATGCCTGCTCCCGGGGGGGGGGGTGCCCTATTACCTGAGGCAGTTCCACCTGTAGTTGGTGCAGGACCAGCAGAGAGGAAGCAACATGTTGGGTCCCAGACATGCTGGGACCTGGTGCCACAGCCAGCTGAGGTAGGGTAGATGGATCACCATGAACCGGCCTACCCAGTCAAGCTATGGTGTTGAAGTTTTTCAAAGTGTATAGGTTAGTGATGAACAGAACATTTAAACATTAGTTATAACAGCTGCCAGGATATTGCAAATAACCCAGTAACATACCATTGCATGGCATATGGAACACAACAATAAGTGGGATAACAGTCAGTATTGTAACAGCATGCCAGTAACAATTTTATAGCATAAGGCCAACAACATATGTAATTCAACAAGGTATGTTAGTATGCAACCATTGTAATATATAGAAATACTAAAACAAAAGGCTCAACATAACATTTTGAGAACAATATATGTTAAAATGTAAACCATACCCAATGTAGAACAATAGTAAATTATGATGCAGATAAGGGGTGGGGGGAGACAAAAAGACATTCCATTACTACCAGTATCGGCTATATTGTTTGCAACAGTACTCTTACATACTGTACAGCTTCTGTAGCACCTACATACCTCTCAAGCTATCTGCATGGGGCAGTATGGGCCAAGCTGTAACACCTACAAGTACACAACTACAGGGGACTATTATGTGTCAGGGGGACATATATCACTACCAACATGTACTGTGGACTGATGTAGTGTGACAGTGCTATTGACATGAATTAAGTGGATGTTAAATCTGTGTCCAAGGGATATGCAACAGTGATCGCAGTCTGTGACAGTGTGACACTTGATAGACATGTATCATGCACAGTACAGAGAGTTTATGCCTATCATGCTTTCCTTGGCAGGCATGGGGTTAGACTACTGGCAGAAATTTGCAAACACACCAGGCATACAGCAGTACTAAGATTAAACAGTTATATTTGTTTTATTAACTTGTATTACTATTGTACTTGTTGACTTTATTTACTGATGTCTTATCACTCTGGTACATCTAAACACACAAATTAGTAACCCATTTGAACAGCTACTACAGCCATTTATTTACCTGTAATTCCTGTGGGGAGAACATCTAACAATGCATAACTGTTTCTATAAATATTTAGTAGTACATGTCCCTGGATTTGAACCCCAGTCTGTGTGTGATAAAATGTACATCATACCTAGCATTTATCAAACTGAGCTACTGAGCCATTGCTGAGTAGTGGTTGACTGATGTATATCTAGAGCTCAGCTGGTAACAAACTGTGACCTGGTAATAGAGAGAGAGTATTATACAAGACTGCATTGACATTTGAACACACATCCATGAGATTTATGCATGGCAGAGATAGTAGGTGAACTGTGCATTAATATATGTAATGCAGGTATGGACACTTAACCCCTAGTGGGTGGAAATATGTGTGATGTGTACAGATCATATCGGAGTGCTGGGTTGGCTGCCTGACCCACATACAGTTGCAGATGGTATATTTGCATTCTACACCTACTACAGATTCTTACTTGCCTGCAGAAGCATAACTAAGATTAGTAAAGCATATAGCTGAAATTCAATGGTTAACACAAGACAATTCTTAGACAATATACCTTTGGCATTCCTATTATAGGCCCAGATCTTAGTGCAGAACAAATATCATAATGCATTATATCCTGTAGTCCAGCTCCACATTTACAATTTAGCAAAACAACTCTTTACTAGCAAACCTTCCGTCACTTAGTGGTATTATTCCCACTTTTTCTTCACAGCAGTTGTAATACTTGATTTCATGACCAACAGCCCAAAATACACACACGTTGCACAACAAGTTTTATTAGGGGTGACATGCAGTGATTGGTATATGTCTACAGTCTTTATTGATGAACAGTTCATATAATGCAGGTGTTGCAATACAGCTGTAATTCCGCAATTAATGCAGTAGACACTTTTTTATTTCCTTAACATTGTTAATGCAGTAGAACTTTAATTAACATTATTAATGCAGTTGAAACTTTATTTCCTTAACATTATCAGGTTTCATGTTTTCATCTTTATTGAACTGTACCTGGCATTACTCAGTTATATCAGTCCAGGTTTATGGACACAGTCATTGCAGTGCAATCAAACCTGAATATACCTAGTGGCAGCTACTAATTTGCATATTTCTTGTTTAAATGACTATAGATTGCAAGATACAGCTGTACTTACCACACTCATGGCACAACCTGGCCAGGCACTCTGCATGGGCCTCCAGGTTGCGAGCCCACTCCTCTGAAGCTATTGGGAGAGAAACACACCATTATGCATGCCTGTGTATCACACATGCAGATTAGGTATTGGTAAAACAATGTTAACACTACTTACAAACCTATGGGGCATTGTCATCCCGGGCATCTTGGATTCAGGTGGCCAAGAGATCACCCTTCCTATGCTTCAGGTCATCATAATGGTGATGCAACTGCTCACCTGTACAGGGGATACCAGTTGCACTGGTGAGGTCGTGTGCCAGCCAGCACCAGGCATCTGATTTGTACTCTGACCCCGAGTACTGGCCGTGCAGCAGCTGGACATCATTGTGTTTTACTAGGAGTCCAAACATGACCCTGGACTCCAGAATGCTCCACCGTTGCACCAGGAAGTGTGCACCCTCTCCAACTCCTGCCATAGTTCTTGCACGGATCAAACTCCAACAGGTTCTAGCTGTATTCCCACCTATTGCACTTTAATAAGGCTGTTTTCACAACCTTTGCCGCCATTGGGCCATTTTAAAAACATGGCACTCTTAGCACCGTGCAAACCCACTGAACTCAGATGAGCAGTGCTTAAACTGTCAATGCTCAGCAATGCTTAGTGGTGTGCAAACCAGCTTAACTGGGCTGAGCACTGCTTAAACAGGGAATGCTTAGCAGTGCTTCGCACCACTTAGCAATGCACAAACTGGCTAAGCACTGCTAAAACATTCCTTGTTCAAGCAATGCTTGGTTAGGCTTAGCTGTCCTTAGCAGAGCTTTGCTGAGTGCAGCAATGCAGGATTTTATAATACATTTAATAATTGTGTAATTGCAAAATAAAAGATTAATAACATAAATGTGCATACATATACTATTTAGTCAGAGGTTGAAACATACGTCTCTTACATTTATTTGCAACATACATGCAACATACATGCTTAATAACCTGTGTATTCATACAAAATTCAATCACAGCTTAATAGTACATTTCATAAATGTGTATTTGCAAAATAATATTAATAACCCGTCTGTGTGATCACACGATATTTCATCGGGATTTAAAATAACTCAAAATGTGTATTAACAAAATAACTTGTCTGTGTATTTGAACCCTGTATCTACTGCACATGCGGCTGTCACTGTAACCATTCAGCTACGTAGCCATGTGAGTTACTGTTGTACTTTTATTTATATCTCTCTCCACTATATTTAAGCATGGCTAAGCACAGCAGTGCCCAGTACAAACCTGCTCAGCTATGCTTAAACTTGACCATTCCATTCATAATTGAATGTATCCGGTTTCTATTTTTAGATGTCTAGCACATGTCCATTGCTAAGTGCTGCACCACACAAACACACAAAAAAATAACTTTTTTATTTCAGTGCCATACACTGAATATCCAGCACTTTCACAGTGTGGGGGGGGGTGTTACTCATCTCCAGACACTGTAACTCACCCCCTACACTGATTCAGTAACTATGTTACAGGGATCTCCTTCAGTAGTGTGCCTTCATTACTATGGAAGGCGTGCTGCCAAGGGGGAGATGCAGACACAGCCATGGTACTTTCTGTGTTGGTCTTCCACTATTCCTACCCAGATTTTATTAAATCCCCAGGCTTGTCTTTCCCTTTTGTGACTTAATAAAGTTTACTGTTAGTTCACTTGAACTATGTTTTTTAGTTGTTTGTTGATACTGCCACCTGAAGCTTATGGATTATTAGTCTTCATAGCTGATACATTTGAAAATTGGGTATATCAGTTTTTTCAATGACTGGATAAAGACATTTGTTTGTCTATAGTACTGTGATGACATTCTTTCTGCAGTTATCCTGAACAACTACATTGAATTATTTATTGATAACATTCATCAAGAAAGTATCCATTTATGGTGGGGGATGCATAATTTATTTATGTATATGTCATTCTTTTGATAAGAGTCTGAGCTGTGGTGATTTATGAAAATAATTCACAAAAGTTTTATCATATGGTGCTTTCAGGTTCTCAAATAAAATGTGCAGGAATGTATTACCTTATTAGAATTTGAATAAATGGTTACTGGGTATGCAAGGTTTAATTCTGTATAGCCAAAGGCTGTCAAACAGAATTGTTAGAAGCTTTCAGTGGCTATTAAGCACACATAAAGCATAAAAGGTAGGTTTGGTAACTGGTTACCAGTTACTTGAGAGGACTGCAGGTAACACATCAATGACCGTAAGGCTCAAGTGACTACATTACAAAGGAATATGAAAAGTAAGAACTATCAAAGTCATTACTAATAGGCAACCGTTCTTTATTTAATATAGTCTAGAGACATCAAGGAGTTTTAAACAATTGCAAAAGCAGGAAACCAGTATTGTGGTATAGAGGTCTGGATCGTTGGCAATGCCCTGACAACCTGAGTTCATTTAGCAGCCAGGGTGGTTGACTAACTAGTTAAGTTTAACTCTCCAAATCATTCATCGTGTGTGTGTGTGGGGAACACACATAAACCACAAACCAACACAGCAAGCTCTGCCTTAGCAGGAATACCATTGAACAGAGGAGAGGCATAAGGCACACAAAAATCTTGTGTCAGCCTAGGATGATGGCATTCTGGTGGGACTCATTCACTTTCATGTACCACTCAGGCTCTGTGATACAAGTCCACACTGGAGAGAGGATATCCCAAATGGGTGCTGTGGGGTTCACCTCTTGATGAGGCAGTTGAACAGATGGATTGATAAACAGTTCCTGAAAGAAGTTGATGGTCATGTGGATAAGAGACCAAAAAAGACTAGAAAAAAATAAAGTAGTAAGTAGATAGAGAGGGAAAATAAGGGTTACTTTGTTTTTAAGATCCACTTTCAACCCTCTTTGTCTAACACAGCATATGAGGGACTGATGCTTTTGTTTTTTCATTTTATTAACTAGCAAATGTATTAAGTTCTACAAGTGAATGATATGCTTAATACTTATCACAGCACTTGACTATCATGCCTTTGACTGTTCTTCTCACCCATGACTGCACTGCAAAACATAATTCAAACCATATTATAAAATTAGCTGATGATACCACAGTCGTGGGTCTCATTAGTGGTGGGAATGAGTATAACTACAGGGATGAGGTGAACACTTTGATTGCCTGATGTGACAAAAACAATTTGGCCCGAATGTTAATAAGAGCAAAGAAATGGCTATGGACTTCAGGAGAAAGGCAACAATTCACCAATCACTTACTATCAAAGGGGAGGTTGTAGAGGAAGTCAACACAACCACGTTCCTGGGCCTTCACATCTCTGATTACCTCTCCTGGGCTGCTAACACCAACCATGTAGTCAAGAAGGCTCAACAGAGGCTTCACCTCCTGAGAAAGCTCAAAAAGGCCAGGCTCCCATTGTCTGCTCTCATCAATTTACAGGGGAGCTATCGAGAGCATCCTCACTAGCAACTTCATAGCATGATTCAGCAACCCCACAGTTGCTGAGAAAAAGAGACTACAGAGGGTAGTGAGGATGGCTGAGAAAATCTTGGGCACAAACCTCTCTTCTATTTAGGAGCTTTTCTTTACAAGAACAAGAAAGAGAACATATAAAATACTTGCTGATTCGACACATCCAGCCCACAATTGGTTCTCACAACTTTCATCTGGAAGGAGGTACCACAGCTTCCACTGTAGGACTACCAGATTCAGGAACAGTTTGCATCCTACAGCTGTGAGCCTTATTAATACAGACACCAACCATAATACCTGATAGACTGAAGTGTCTTTTTGCATTTAATCTTGCTGCTCTGAACAATTACCGCCAGCATTATTATTATCCAATATGACGGCTGTACTGAGTCACGTCTAAGGTTAACAAGTGCAATATGGTAACTAAACAGCTAGTATTCACTAGTCTCTATTTATTCTCTATCTTAACAGTGTAGGGGTTTGGTGGTGGGTATTTGTTTATTATTTATAACCGGATAATGGGTATTGAATGTGTTTATGTAATGTGAACTACTTCTTTATTTTCTTTCTTTAATACCACTGTATCTGTGTTATTTGCACTGCATTTCTCTCATGAGCTGACATTTGTAATTTTGTTTAGGCTGCACTTGTGTGGTCCTAAATGACAATAAAGTTTCTTTGAATCTTTGAATCTTGATAATTATATTTTGGCTTTTATTTCTCACAGTCTCAAACATTTCTGACATGTAGCTTCATGATAGCCTTCACTGTTTTACAAATGTTTCTAAACAAAATTTAAGTTGTTTCACTTTTAAAGACAGCTTTTTATAGAAGCTGTAATTAAGAGAGAAGTGTTGTCTTGTGTGAAATGTTGACGACAGCAGGGCTTAGAATATGAGTTAAAGTTATAAAGTTACAATTCAACTCACTTCACTTCTGTTGTCATTTTACTTCACAAGTCAAATACCTCTAATTGCAGTCACAGTGTAGTTAGTGCAGTGTGGTCATCATATTATGGGATGTATTATTCTATAATTACCTCAATGCATAGATTATTAACAATTTACTTATACATACAAAGTACTGGAACTTATTACAGTGCCTTTCCCAGATGTCATCTCAAATACTGGAACTGTCACTACAGGCAATATATTGTTAATATTGCCTGTGGCTAATTGCCTTGGCTTGTGACAGGTGTGTTTAATTGCTGTTTTGTATTGTGCAGAGTAAGCTCTTTGTATCCATTTGTTCTTTCGTTGATTTATTCGACTAATAAGAACAAGTTTAGTGCATCACAGCCTCACATGGACTTTTTCTTGCTCATAATCTGTACAGAATTTCACATGACTTAATTTGGTTTGCTTGTTTGTTAATAGCAATATTGTCTTTACCATTATTTAGCCTAGAAGGGATAGTACTGACAATAATTCATTACTTTTTATTGCAGTCTGTTGAAAATGGGCTTTCTTCTGTTTTTTTAGTTCACTTTTTGCTACTATGACCTAAACCACCAAAGTACTGACAGATGAATGTAATCTCTCTTCAGAAACGTTAAGATGTTTCATATTATATACAGACTATTCTTTCAACAACCAGTCAGCATTTGACAGGGCATTCCTTTCAGTTATACTCTAAAGAGGTGGAGAGACACAAATGCTACAAATCTGTGCTGTGCACTGTAGCTACAAAAAAAAAAACAGTCTGCTGCATGTCGCTATCTACTAGCATTGGTTAAGCCTGATATTTCTGGTTGTGATGCACTTTAGGAAAATATTGTGCTAAAAGTCCATTGCACACACAAAAGTTCCACAGATCCACTCTTACTATGAGTTACCAGGAAAATAAAAGTGACATAAATGGAAGTGATGCTGCTGTAAATATCATATATAAAACTATTGTGGCAATTTTTTGTAAATAAAACTGCTAATTTAAATATTCCTTTAAGAAATGAAGGACCTTGCTGTATTCATTAGAGTAAGTTCTCACAGGTTTGTTGATTAATGAAGCTAGTCAATTTTAGCCTGAAGTCAAAGAGTTCAGCGTTGTTAGCCCTTCCTTGAAAGAGATTTTGGATGGTATTAATAAAGTCAATCTGCATTGTTCGATTTATATAGGCCATTTACACTAATGCTTGATGGTTGCAAATACACAAGAAAATGAAGAAATAATGAAATGTTAATGAAAAATTATGTAAATCCTCCTATGCGCTAATAAGTTCTGCTCCCCCTGTTTGTGATTCATGTCATATTTTAACATGTTTCCGTGCCATGGGCAGATTTATTATAAAAGACAGAATCACACCTTTTCTATCTAATTTGCAATCATCAAAGATCTCTTGCTGCTAGCATTGCTATTTCCCGGTGTGAGCTGCTTGTCTTGGCCAAGCCAAAAGTGTTGTGCTCATTAACTAAGAAAGCAGAGATATAGACAGAGAATAACTGATCATAATTTTGATAATCATGAAATACTTTACAGATTTTTAGTGTACAGGGAAATTGTAAGGGTCTTAGTGAGCATATGGTCCCCACATAGATACTGGGGGATTCTTGGTCTCCCTTTCCCTGTGGATAGAAAGGTAGGTATAGCCCTCACAGTACTTGCCACATGAACCTTTTACAGCCAAATTGGGGACTTGTTGGGTATCTCACATGCTTCAGCCTTGAGTATACTTTAGCAGTTCCTGGATAAACCCTTGGCATTTATGGATCAGTACATTTATTTTCTGGTGTTACCCCAGCACTGAGCCCAGACTATGTGTGACTTGTATGGAGTGGCACATTTCCCTAAGGATAAGGCATATGAAGAGTTGTATGAAAGGTTGGACACTAAGGAGGGAGAAAAGGACCTGCACCGATTGGCTAGACAGAGGGACCAAGCTAGGAAAGATGTGCAGCAGGTAAAGATGATCAAGGATAATGAGGGAAACATACTTACAAGTGAGGAGAGTGTGTTGGGCAGATGGAAAGAGTACTTTGAGGGGTTGATGAATGAAGAGAATGAGAGGGAGAGAAGGTTGGATGATGTAGGGATAGTGAATCATGAAGTGCAGTGGATTAGCAAGGAGGAAGTAAGGATAGCTATGAAGAGGATGAAGAATGGAAAGGCTGTTTGTCCAGATGACATACCTGTGGAAGCATGGAGGTGTTTAGGTCAAATGACAGTGGAGTTTTTAACCAGATTATTTAATGAAATTTTGGAAAGTGAGAGGATGCCTGAGGAATGGAGAAAACGTGTTTTGGTACAGATTTTAAGAATAAGGGTGATGTGCAGAGCTGTAGTAACTACAGAGAGATTAAATTGATCAGTCACAGCATGAAGTTATGGGAAAGAGTAGTGAAGTTAAGTTAAGAAGGGACATGATGATTAGTGATCAGCAGTATGGTTTCATGCTGGGAAAGAGCACTACAGATGCAATGTTTGCTCTGAGAGTGTTGATGGAGAAGTACAGAGAAGGTCAGAAGGAGTTGCATTGTGTTTTTATAGACTTAGAGAAAGCATATGACAGGGTGCCCAGAGAGGAGTTATGGTATTGTATGAGGAAGTTGGGAGCATCAGAGAAGTATGTAAGAGTGGTACCGGATATGTACAAGGGTAGTATGACAGCGGTGTGTTCTGCAGTGGGAGTGACAGATGCGTTTAAGGTGGAGATGGGATTACATCAAGGATCAGCTCTGAGCCCTTTCTTATTTGCAATGGTGATGGACAGGTTGACAGACAAGATCAGACAGGAGTCCCTGTGGATTATGATGTTTGCAGATGACATTGTGATCTGTAGTGAGAGTAGGGAACAGGTGGAGGAGACCCTGGAGAGATGGAGATATGCTCTAGAGAGAAGAGGAATGAAGGTCAACAGGACTAAGACAGAATATATGTGTGTGAATGAGAGGGAGGATAGAGAAATGGTGAGGATGCAAGAAGTAGAGGTGGCGAAGGTGGATGAGTTTAAATACTTGGGATCAGTAGTTCAGAGTAATGGTGAGTGTGGAAGAGAGATGAAGAAGAGAGTACAGGCAGGATGGAGTGGGTGGAGAAGAGTGTCAGAAGTGATTTGTGACAGACGAGTACCAGTAAGAGTGAAAGGGAAGGTCTGCCAGAGGCTAGTGAGACCAGCTATGTTATATGGGTTGGAGACAGTGGCACTGACAAAAAGGCATGAGTTAGAGCTGGATGTGGCAGAGTTAAAGATGTTGAGATTTGCACTGGGTGTGACAAGGGTGGACAGGATTAGGAATAAGTATATTAGAGGGTCAGCCCAGGTTGGAAAGTTTGGGGACAAAGCCAGAGAGGCAAAATTACATTGGTTTGGACATGTGCTGAGGAGGGATGCTGAGTATATTAGGAAAAGAATGCTAAGGATGAAGCTACCAGGTAACCAGAAAAGAGGAAGGCCTAAGATAAGGTTTATGGATGTGGTGAGAGAGGACATGCAGGTGGTTGGTGTGATAGAGGAAGATGCAGAGGACAGGAAGAAATGGAAACAGATGATCCGCTGTGGCAACCCCTAATGGGAACAGCCGAAAGATGATGATGATGAGATGATGACATTTCCCTAAGGTGTTTGGTGTGATAGATTGCAACAATGTTTCAATTAGGGCCCCATCTGGTCCACTGGGGGAACAATACCACAATAGGAAGGGCTACCATTCCATCAACTGCCTGGTAGCATGTGATGCCTGGTGGTGTATCACTAATGTGTCTGCCCAGCATCCGGGCTGTGCACACAATTCCCATATCTGAAGCACTAGCTCACTCAACTATCTCTTCCTGGATAGAAGGATACCAAGTGGTCATCTTGTTGGTAAAGCATAAAAAATGCTTTTTTATCATTTAAGTAGTTATTTATTGTGAAACATATTGCTGAATATAAAACCACTTTTTCTTTGTTTTGTCTCTTCCCCTTTTCACTTTTTTTTAGGTGTTGCTTGATATCTATTAGAGCCATGTCTCAAGACACCACTGAGAAATCCAAGTGGAGCTGCAGATGATACTTTCAATACAGACCTGTCATAGATCAGTATCGTCAATGAGAGAGAGTGGCATGTTGAAAAACAGGATCAGATGCATTTATGAGTCAGGATGCCCTACAATATGACCCAGCTACTGCAGGATGTTTGCTGAATGTTGCATTCTACACAACATGAACAGGTGGCATTCTGGTGGTGAAGTGACCCATTATGTCACTGCAGCTCCCAGATCTAGTCGTACAATGATTAATGATGACCATCCAGCAGTTGTAGAAAGGGACCCCATGTACTAGGCTGTTGCATGGCATATGGCTCTACAGAAAAAGAGGCAGTGTCTAGTCCAGAACTATGGATCATGACATTCAGGAATGTTTTCTTTCTTGTAAAAAATACTTGAGTATAATCAATGTATGCACTGATATATGTGGACTATACTGCGTAGTGCATAGTCTACTGTCACTGTTCATCAGACATTTCCTCTTATTTTTAAATATATATATATATATATATATATATATATATATATATATTTTTTTTTTTTTTTATATCACAACTCTCTCTCTCTCTCTCTCCTGTTTATGCACCATGTGGTACATCGGGCAACAAGCACCTTTCAGCATTCATTATTTCTGTAGTAGTTACAGGTTTTATGGGCTCAGGTTGCCAGCCCAAGGCCCAACCCTCCTTAGAGGGTGCACCACATACAGTCACACCTTTAGTGTGTCCAATCCACCAACTGCATGTCTTTGGAATGTGGAAGGAAACTGGAGCATCTAGAGGAAACCCACGCAAACACAGGACATGCAGACTCTGCACAGATGGCACACCAGCCGAGAATCAAACCGGAGAACATCTTGCTGTGAGGAGACAATGCTAAGCACTACATCAGTGTGATGCCCATTTCACAACAGTTACTCATATTTTTGTTTATAAAAGTCATACCTGAGTGCTCACTGACTCCTGTTTAGTGATGTCATAAGGTATCATATAAGAAATAATTAAATTTGTAACTGTTTTGCACAATAATTCTGCTTAGGTGGTGTAGTTAGGCATGCATGTACTGAATTTCCTGAAGTGATATATTTAGTAGAAAGTGTTATTTCAGTATTTGACTTAAATTTAACATGTATTTAACATAAGTTAATACTGGAAACTGTATCATATGGTTTCTGTATTATGCATTGCTTTCTCAGCTTTATCTGTTACATATCCAAAATGTTTTACTGTTCTTTATTAAGGTGCTGCAGATCAGGCTATTTCATTTTGTCATAGACAACAATTGTACCCTTAGAAATTGCAATTATCAGTTGTGCAGTGTTGAGGGTGAAGTGACAATAAAGCTAGCGCAGATGGCAGGATACTCATGAATTTTTTTTTTCACTTTAAGGAGCATTTCTCTTAATAGTGTGTAATATTTGTTTTATGTCCTGTGTTATCATCAATAGTAACATTGTTGAAACACCTGATAGTGGATAGGCCATTAATGGTGTAAATTAGTTAAATTTCTCTCGCTGAGACAGATGCCTGGTGTCAGAACCATGGCCTCAAGCTCAATGCCAAAAAGTGCAGTGCCACCCCCTTTAGTAAAAACTATGTACCCATGAACTACCACATAGGCAGCAATCTACTTAACACCAAATGTGTGATAAGAGACCTTGGGACCCAGGTGGACAGTAGTCTCTCCTTTGATAGTCACATTGTCACAGTAGTCAGTAAGTCCTTCGACGTGGCACACCTCATCATAAAAGGGTTCTCATCCAGGAAAAAAAAGGTCATTGTTCCCCTCTACTCGACACTCACTAGACCCATTATAGAATACAGCACCCCTTTTGGAATGTACCTCACAAGACATCTGCAGCAGCTGGAAAGGCCACAGAAGTACCTCACAAAGAGGATTACTGGCCTCAAACAAATGCCCTCCACTGACCGTCTCAAAAACTCTAGCTTTATTCCCTAGCATATCGCCTACTCCGAGGTGATCTCTGCCTAACATATAAAGCTATGTAAAACCCAGAGCTGTTGGACATGCTACACTTAAAGAAATCCCAATCCCTCCAAGCTACACACTCTAGGGACCTAAACCTTGTCACCACAATAAACAGGACATACTGGAGGGATAGATTCCTGTCCCAGAGACTTCCCATACTCTGGAACAGGCTACCCATCTATGTCAAGCAAAGTTCTTCATTAGCACTCTTCAAGAAAAATCTTGATGAGTGGATGGGAAATAGGAAATACACCCCGGGGATCACTTCTGTGTCTCTGCTCAACAGTGGCACAGGAAAATAACTTTCTTGGGTGGCATAAGCCAGGGAACCTTGTTGGCTAGGCTTACGTAGGCCCTTGGGCTGATAGCCTAGTACCTACCTATGAACCTATTTGAATGTTATGATAAACAGCTTTCTTTCTAGATATTTCCTTTAATTGTAAGCATTACTATTATTGAAATGAAATGCACACATATGCAGTGTCGTAATACTTGATTACATTCTGGTCTTGTATATTCTGAAGTATTTCTTTACATTTTTTTCTTAAATAATTAATTGCCTTTCAAGTTAAATATCTATATGTTTGTGTAGAAGTCAAGTTGTAAGTAGTAGAAATGTCTATCCTGAATCATGTTTGGTCAAGGTCAAATGTGTCATACACAATATCTACTAAAGAAGAGATTGCTGTGATGCTATAACCTACTTCATGCTGGTGATCTTACAGAGAATGAACATAGTGCTGCTGGACTGGGACCTTGAATGATAGATTCTGCAATGTGTAGATGCATGCTGACATGGCCTGCATTAATTCTGCTGTGTTGCTCCCCCGTACTATTTCCACTACATTCTTAAGAACCTCTTGTAGTAGTATGATGTGATATGCCCCCCACATATCTGGGCAGTACTCTGTCCTCTTCCCCTTCCAACAGTTATATTTGACACTGTTAAGTCTTCACTAATGTAGAAATGGATGCTTGGTGTGCCACCATACTATGGATCAATGTGATCATGGCATTATCCCTATTTACATATAGTGTTTGAAATCCTCATGTACACCCTAGAGGATTCTGACCATTTTTAGATGACTCTCTGTAGCAGTATACTGAGCTTTAACAATGTTATGGCACATTTGCTTCTGTGCAGCCAGTGCTTTATGAGTTTCCAGGGCTACCTGTAACATATGCTTGCACGGTGCATTCCTTTGAGAAGGTGTCATTGTGGACACTGTTAGCGCTGAGCTTCTGCCATCATCCATAGGGTGTTACTGTGGGTTTGGAGATACTGTTGTAGAAGTGTATTGGTTTTCTCTCTGTGCAAGCTCTACTGTACTATCACAATGTACTTGACTATTTCATGCAGTTGCTAACATGTTGTGGCACATGGAATCCTGCCTTTAAACCTGGGAACTGTGTGCCACTTAGCTAAGGCTGTTTCATAAACATAACTATGTTATCATCCCCATCATAAGCTATTCTGCTGTTGATATCCCTAAAATGTATCAGTAAAGTGGAAATGTTTGTTTCTGCTGCTGACTATATAAAGAATTAATTGAATACATTACTACTCATTTACTGGAGTATACTACTGCATGGTGGGTAATGAGCTCTGTAGGATGATTACCATGCACATTCATTTTAATGTGATTATGTGCAGAAGTGGATGGTTCACCTGTTAATAGCAATTATCAGGTGTTACATGAAGTTATTCCATTTGTGCAGTCATTTCTCTATACAAGTATGTTATAGTGATCAAACCAACCTTCTTGAGCAGATGTTTGTTGATGCTACAGATGTGGGTAACATAACAGCTAGTGTCCATACAATCTCTGATTTTGCCAGTGTCATTGTCATCTGTTTTATAAATGAAAATTGGGAGTTATCATTGAATCCCCCCAAGACAACATAATCTTGCAAATGGGTTTAACATAGACAAATTACTGATGCCAAAGCCATGATTTTAAACTCAATGCCAAAAATGCATTATAATGCCCTTTGGTTATCAATTCAGGTTAATTACTCCATTGACAAAATTCCCCTAAGAGTCAATCCAATAGTAAGGAATCTGGGAATATACATAGACATTAATCTGGCTTTCAACCAATGCATATTCAAGAGAGTAAGGTAATCATTCTATGTCGGCCAACATATAGGTAAGGGTATGGCATCTAGGTACATGGAAATTATAGTACCATTCTAATCATCATTATCAGACATATCACTGAATACAATGCCCCTTTGGCATGTATCTAACTAGACACTTGCAACATTTGGAATGCCCACAAAGGTTTCTCACCAGGAAAATTCAGGGCATGAATACCCTGTCCTACACTGTCTCTGTATTCAGTATCTTACAGACTGGTAAGAGAGGATCTTTGCCTGGCTTACAGGGCTTTCTCAGACCCAGAACTGATGGATCTGTTCAACATGCACAAAACAAACAGCCCAAGAAACCTAGATACAGGTATTTGAACTTCACTTGTGACATAAGCAGAACATTCTGGAGAGACAGATATGTGTCCCAAAAGATACCCAAAACTATGGAAAAGGCTCACCATCCATGTAAATAGAGCTCTTCTCTGACCCTATTCAAATGAAACCTTGACAACTGGATAAGAAATCATAAATGTATCCCTAGCCTAGCTCTCATGTCCCTTATACAGGCAGTCAATATGAAAAGTATGATCTAAACTAATGTCCTCCCCACAAATCTTCAGTTACCTCCCTGCTTACATGCCCCCCTGTATAGATACCCATAATACTCGGGAACCAAATGGTTTGGGGTGAGGAGCTAGATTTGTAAGGGCTCTAGTGGTTGTTAGTCTAGTAACAACCTATAAAGCTATGATAATCCCCCAAACAGAGAGAAGATATTCCTTGTCAGGTGTTAAAGGAATAAGTGCTTGAGAACCACAGTAGTGCTATGGGCAATTGCATTCTTCCTTGACTTTGCTCTTGTATGTCCTGCTGTATCATTAGCCCTCTTTTTACACTGTGTTAATGAGTATTTCCTTTCACCAACAACATTTATATCCATAACTACTTGGTTACAGGCCTTTGCCTCCAACTTGTTTGGGTCCCCTTTTCCAAAAAGCCATTAGTCATATGTCATAAGGACAACCATGAAGGTATGTTTACCCTCATTTTTAAAATTGTCCTTTGTCTCTTCCTTCATGAATACCTGCTACTGCATCATTCATTTGCCTAAAACAGCATGCCAAAGTCATATATTGAAATTTTTAATTCACTCATCAGCCAAAGAATACAGCGATGAAAGCATGCCTGCTTTCATCACCAATAAATAAAAGATCCGAATATAAAAATATGTATGGTGACACAAGACCTTATTCATAGACACATACTCCAAGTCAAAATTCATCCACTTAAAGTCATGTTGTATTAGCTTATACAGCATCAACAAATGCATAGTAGTACTGCAAGCACTTAACATTAGAGTGTCATTCTTATGCCGTTGTTAACAGACTTGTATCCTTCCTGTATCAGTTTTCTGTATTTATACTGCCATTTTCATTCATGAGTGAGAGAAATCCACAAGTAAAGCAGCATGTATCCTAACAAAAGAATACACTGGTGAAAAGGCAAGACATCACACATCACTCACTTCAAATTATGTACTTCTATCCTGTGTAGCATAATCAATGAATGTCACAAAAATGAATTTCAAAAATATATTTCACATTGATATTATGACTTCCTCCCCATACATATCCAGTGCTGCTCTCATGAACTTCCATTTATAGATATCCCTCATGTTAGATCCCCTCAAGAAGCTCAAAGTTTTGAACTTAGAAAAGACTGAGAACATAATATCGAAGCTTTAAAACTTCGAACATTTTGCATGGAGATTGCTGTACAGCGTGGAATGGGATATTTATAATTTTCCTTGTTGTAATGTGATCTTGGAGTCGGTATATTTAACTAGCAGAGGGTGGGAGGTGTAGGGGAGCTTGCCCCCCTGCATATATGTTAAAAAAAATTTGTTTTCATTTTTTGAATTAGGTTTTTGAAGTTTCAAAACTTCAGTCTTACGGTCTTGGCCATTTGAAGTTCAAAGTTTTGAAATGTCAGACTTCTGAAGTAAATCCCTCGTGTCATCAGTATTTACACTAATCATCTACATTTGATGATCAGATCAATGAAAGACACTATTCACCAAATAATTGTTGTTATCTAACCTCAGTATGGATGGCTTCCTAATAATTTCTAACATGTTTGCTATTGTTTTCTTACTTGATTAACTTTGCAGTTTTCTAAATCATTTGCCACCTATATCAAGTGATGTAAACTTAACATGGCAGTCTTAAGCTTATTCACCTAAATTCAAGCTTATTTATGCATGTTGTATGCAAATTAGGTTTAGTTATGAATCACAGTAATACACGAGTGTGTAATTCAACCAATCCATATGACTAGGCTGTTAATGAGCTACACTTAGTTCTGAGCCAAGCAGTCCTTGTGAACTCTTAAAACAGTCTAATAAATCTCAAATGCCCATATGCTTAGAAAAGAGAAAATGAAGTCAGATATAATTGAATCAGGCATAATAGGTTCATAGGTAGGTACTAGGCTATTGGCCAAGGGCCTATATAAGCCTAGCCAAAAAGGTACCCTGGCTTTTGCCACCCAAGAAAATTATTTTCCTCTGCCCCTGTTGAGCAGAGCCACAGAAGTGATTCCCAGGGTGAATTTTCTATCTCCCATCCAATCATCAAGCTTTTTCTTGAAAAAATGCTAATGAGGAGCTTTGTTTGATATAGATAGGTAGTTTGTTCCAGAGTATGGGAAGTCCCTGGGACAGGAATCTATCCCTGCAGCATGGTCTGTTTATCGTGGTGACAAGGTTTAGGTCCCTAGACTGTGTAGCTCGGAGGGATTTGGATTTCTGTAAGTGGAGCATGTCCAACAGCTCTGGGTTTGACATAGCTTTGTATGTTAGGCAAAGATTGCCTCTGAGTAGGCCATATGCGATGGAGTAAAGCTGGAGTTTTTGAGACGGTCTGCATAGGGCATCTGTTTGAGGCTGGTAATCCTCTTTGTGAGGTATTTCTGTGGCCTTTCCAGTTGTTGTAGATGTCTTGTGAGGTACATACCAAAAGGGGTGCTGTATTCTATAATGGGTCTAATGAGTGACGAGTAGAGGGCAATAATGACCTCTTTTTTCCTTGAAGAGAAACATTTTGTGATGAGGTGTGCTACGCAGAAGGATTTACTGACCACTGTGGCAATGTGATTATCAAAGGAGAGACTATTGTCCATCTGTGTCCCAAGGTTTCTCTTCACACTTTTGGTGTTAAGTAGACTACCGTCTATGTGGTAGTTCATGGGTACAGAGTTTTTACCAAAAGGGATGACAGTGCACTTTTTGGCATTGAGCTTTAGGCCATGACTTTGACATCAGGCATCTGTCTCAGTGAGGCCCTTTTGTAGGATGTCCACATCGTTAGGAGTTTCAATTATGGCTCCTAGTTTGCAGTCATCTGCAAACTTCATTAGCCAAAGACCTTCTGTGTTAGCCTGTACTTCAGAGAAGTAGATACCAAACAGGAGGGGACCCAGGACTGAACCCTGTGGTACTCCACTTGTTACTGGTCTGAAGTCAGATTTGGAGTCTGCTACTTTCACAGTGTGGGTTCTGTCAGTGAGTCAGTTGGCAACCCATCTTGTGACATAAGGCTTTATACCTAGTTTAGTAAGTTTATCTATAATTCTAGAGTGGGGGGTGGTGTCAAAAGCCTTGGCAAGATCTAGATAGGCTGTGTGAACCACTGTACCCTCATCTACAACTTTAGTGGCCACTTCAAAGAAGTCTATCAGGTTTAGGAGACATGATCTGCCTTTTACAAACCCAAACTTGGTGGGGTCCAGAGTTTGGAGATTGCCAGTGTCATTGTTTATAAGTTCCATGATGATACGTTCCATAGCCTTGCATACCAGGCTCATCAGCCTAATGTGGTGGTGGCTCCCCCTTTGTGGAGTGGGATAACCATTGCTGCGTGCCATTCAGTGGGCACAAAGCCTGAGATGAGGCTATGAGTGAACATGGTACTTAGGTGGGGTGCCAGTTCATTCTGTAGTTCATGTAGAATACAGCCTGGGATGTTGTCAGGTCCCATGGATGCTGTGTTCTTGGCTTTGGAGAGTATGTTTTTTACCTGTGCAGCCATGATTACAGGATCTTTGCACCCGTCCGATATAGGGATGGGCCCTTTAGGGGGTGAGAGGGGGGTAATGTTAGCACTGAACCTATCTGTCAGGTTGTTGGCAATATCAGTTAGTTCTGTATATGTAGTGCCATTGTGCTGTAACTCAGAACAGATCTCAGTGTTGCCATTGAGATTTTTGACATAGCTATAGAATGCATTGTGGTTGTCTTTTGAATCAGTGGTGGTTTTGTTTTTGCAACTAGCTTTGGAGGATTTTATGAGGGATCTCAGCTTCTTACTGAGGCTGACCGGGGAGTTCCTCCAATCATGGGATTTTACTCTTTTTTGCAAATGTTTCTTTCTTCTGTTGTAGAGTATGTTTATGGCAGAGGACCAGCAGATTGGCTTCCTTTTTTTGGAGGATAGCATCTTGGTTCTGTTAGGGATTGCACAATCCATGCACTTGTGTAAGTGCTTATAAAGTACATTTGTGTAGGATTCAGCAGTTGTACCTCTATTGTCCGTCTGCATGGGTGTTGTGAAGTTTTCCAAATGGCAGATGCCCGTAGAACCTTGCACGGCAAAAATAGATGAACATCAGTCAACAAGAAAGCCAGCACATGTTGGTAATAACCATATAGAAAAGTATTTATTAACCAGAGGGAACAAAATCTCCCCTACTGGAATGCTGCTATTATTGAGTATTAATAGCAAAAAAACTTTACACAAAAAAGGAATAAATTCCCACAATGTTAAATACAAAATTCAAACCGGTTTCGGCTCATGTGAGCCTTCTTCAGTGAAATAAAAAATGAAAAAGCAGATTAACACAGTGCACAGATAAATATATGGATTGGTCCCACCCATAGTCCAATCCAAACACAGAATTCACAATTGGTCATTAAGACCAGGTGCAAACAGAGCTCCAAGTTTAATGATCCATTTTTTCTCCTTGGAGCTAAGTAATTCCTGCCAAAACTGTTTGTCATTACATTTCCCTCTGATACAATCAATGACCACAAATTTATAAGAAGCAGATGCATGTTGCAAACAATGTTTATATAAAGCATTACTGGTACGTTTCTTTTTGATATCACTCAGATGCTCACAAATTCTTAGACGAAAAGCTCGAGAAGTCTTTCCTACATAAAAAGCAGAACAGACGCAGGTCACCAAATAGATGACCCACTCAGTATTGCAATTAGCCCAAAACCTTATGTCAAAAACTTGTGAGGTATTTTTACTGGTGAATTCAAGAGTACGTGACACACGAATACAAAATGAACAATGCCCACAAGGAATGCATCCCACAATGGGTTTACCAAAAATGGACCGCTGAGTTGATTCCAAAACATCTACCCCCACTCTCTTATAGTGACTCAATTTTGAACCAATGGTTTGTCCCCTTTTGAATGAAAAAGAGCAATGTTCTGGCAACATAGAGCAGAGTTTTAAATCAGCTTTAAGAATGTTCCAATGTCTCTGTATGATATCTTTGAAACCTTGTGTGTTACGTCCATATGTGGTTACCAGACGTAAGGATTGTGACTGTTGGCCATTATTCTTGTCCTTATATGTTAATAAGTCATCCCTATTTAAACTAGACACAAATTTTTTGGCAACATGTATCGAACCTGGACGATAACCCCTCTTAATGAATCTACAAGTCAAATCATCTTGGGCATCAGTGAAGGATTGGTGGCTAGAGCAGATTCTTCTGGCTCTAAGAAACTGGGATTTCGGTATATTATGGATGACATGTTGTGGGTGGAAGCTGGTAGCATGTAGTATAGAATTAAATTCAGGGAATTTCCTAAACATGCTGGAGGATAAAGTATGATCCTGGTTCCTAGTAATTTCTACATCAAGAAATACTATCCTGGATTTGTGATGGGTCAATTTAAATTCAATCCCCCATATGTTGTTATTCAAATATTCAAGAAATTCCATGAGATATTGTTCATCAGCTTTCCACACCAACCAACAGTCATCCAAATACCGACGCCAAATATCCATCTCACACATGTATATATTATGTGTGACATCATAAATAATAATCTCCTCAATGTATGCCATAAACAGATCTGCATATATGGGTGCAAAAGATGCACCCATAGCAGTACCCTGCTTCTGCCAATAGCAAGAATTCTGAAAATAGAAAACATTGCTAGACAGTACATATTCTGTAAGGCATACAAGAAAAGTATTAAATCCGGATGGATATAAACCTGATCTAGCCAACCAATAGTCCAACGCTTGTAAACCCGCCCAATGAGGAATGTTGGTATAAAGAGAGGTGATGTCCAGGGTACATAATAACCAATGTGGTTTAAGTTGGGAATTTTTGATGATATCCAGGAATTGGGTGGTGTCTTGAATCCTAGCTCTAATTTGACTCAATAACGGTTTTAAATATAGAGTCAAATATTCAGATAGAGGTTCCGTGAGAGACCCATGTCCAGAGACTATTGGTCGCCCAGGTGGTTTGGTGGCGTGTTTATGAATCTTTGGCAAAAAATATATGTACTGTCTTTTCGGTGACCCAACCAACAGCTGCTCTTTCACTTCATCAGTAATGATACCTTCATCCACTGCCTTGATTAAAAAATCATCAATCTGGCTTTTAAAGTGGGGAGAGGGATCAACTAACATCTGCCTATAATATTGAGTATCACCCAATTGTCTCATGGCCTCACCATCATAGGCAATTTTATCCATTATCACCACCGCTCCTCCTTTGTCAGCTGGAATAATGACCAAATTTTTATTGCCAATCAACTCATCCAAACAACCCAATTCCTCAGTAGTCAAGTTATTGTAGGTGACTGGAAAATCTTTGAGATGACAATGTATGTCACGTAGGACATTCTTTTGAAATACCCCTACCAGATGATTCATGGGTGGTATGAAAGTTGATTTTTTGAATCTAAATTTACCAAATGTATCACAAGGGACATTGGAAACATTATCCTTTACATTGTTATCAAAAAACACCTTCAAATTTAATGTACGACAAAAATTGGTGACATCCTGTGCAAAAGACTGCTCTGAGACAAAAAACCCTGGAACAAAATTAAGCCCTTTGTTTAATAATTTCTTTTGTACATTGGTTAAATCATGAGATGAAATATTATGAACATTGGAATCAAAACCTATTGCTGTGTCATAATCTTCATTAATGTTTCCAAACTGTGTTTGGATTTTATGTTTCCTATGCTTCCGCCCCCCTCGTCGGTATCTAAATTGAGAGGGTGTGTCAAATTATCTCTTTTGGACATAGGTGGTCCCTCACATGAGTGTGAATCAGAGTCACCTTCTGTATTGGAGGAATATTCTTCCCCAGATGTCCCACTAAGCAGACCACTTTTGGTCTTGAGAATAGATCTAGGCCTTTTTCTTTTAGGAGTGGATGCTCTTTTGTCATATTTATCATCATCCCTTGGCAATCTGAATGATACATTCTTAGAATTATCAAAAGGTTTCCCCCTATCATAATCGCCCACATCACGAAGAAATTTTTTAATTTTTCTATCTTTTAGGGTGGTTTCCAATTTAGATAGGTCTGTAGTAAGTTTCTTAACTTGTGTAGAAAAGGATTCACACGCTTCGAACTTATTCGTTTGTAAACTTAAGGCATCTAAATCCTTGATACCCTGTTGGACCTTCCGCCCATAAAACTCGGCCAAAGCATCCACAAATTGGGATGAGGCCGACTGTTGGATTTGACCCCAATCTTGAATCAACTGGTCATCAATATCAGACACCAAAGGCTGTATTTTGACCCTGAGACCCCGTGGGGTAATGTGTTTTTGTTGGTATGCCTTAAACAAGCGTAAGTGCCACACATTCGTCCTAACCATCTTCATCTGCTTACCCAATTTATTAAAAATATATCACATTGTGCATCCACATCAGACCCAACCACATCTGTTGCAATGGATGAACCATGCTTATCCAAACCAAACACAGATAGATCGTACATGTCAGCTGATAAACCCTGTATAATGGGTGATAATGCCATGCTTGTGATAGATAAATGTTCTTTCTCAAACCAAACCAATTGAATTGTGCTTCAAGAAAATAAGTTTTACACCTAAGACAAATGTTATTATGAGTACATTAACAAATAATGTAAATATGAACATACAAATAGTCCAATATCTATGTATAGATCACTAGTTGAGTCCAAAAAAATATATATTTAAATCCAGAAAATTTTTTATGATCCAAAGTCAGACCATTATACTTTCAACACCATAAAATACATTCTATATAAATATCCTGGTGTATATATATAAGTCTGATGGATCAATGACCATTCAAATATGCCAATACTATAAACAGCCCAATCGACCTTCAAAAAATATCCCAGGTCAAATTGCTGTGTATTGGTCTCAATATTAATGTCACGAAGTGCCAATGGACTAGAAACACGTATGCATCATACAAAATATACCAAATGCAATATGTAATGTACTCATAAATACTATGGTGCAAAACGTGAGCCAACCTAAAAAAACAATTAATCAATCAAGAAAGTAGATTTGTCATTATTAGAGGCCCATTATAAGCTGAAATATATTCATTGAAGCACAACAAAACCGGCAACTGATCTGTAGAACTATCAAAACAAACTAATATGTAGCAAAAATAAACCACACAGTATTCAATCAGCAAAGCATGATGCAATACCATACCCAAACCACAGGTACCCGCAAATACCTATGTGAAAAAATAGTCAATAAATATGGGAGATAGATGTATAACCAAACATGGACTCATATATTTCAATAGTTGTCCATGTATGAAGCACAAAGCTCCAACTTTATGATAGCTTATTTATGAACGATGGTAATCTAACCACAAGTCAATATGAACTGCCAAAAAACCAACCTATGCCAAGTATATATGAAAAAATTGGATAACATCCAGATATTGGTTGTAACAACAATGTGAACTATGTCAACCCAATAAACATATCCGTATATCACATCTGCACAACCATAAGACCAAAAGTTGTCCAAAATAATGTTGTATCCAAAAAATTAAGTCCATAAACCAGAAAATTGCATTTATCTGAAAAAAATAAATATGTATTAACACCTATAAGATAAATATTCCATAAGCATCAGTCCTGAATGCCCACAAACCCACAAAGAACTGAATCAACCAGACCAACAAAATTGGTTTAATAGAAATATCATGAACCAACTGATGAAATACCTGATTTGGTGAATTCATAAAATTCATCAAACCCCATGTCAATATGACCCAGCAAATAGTGTGGACCCCCAAGTATACAATAAATGCAACAAAATGTTCGTATACAGGCAAAGAGCATAAGACAAAGGGTCAAACCTATATGGAATAACACTACCGTCTAATCACCCTTCCGATTGGTAAAACAAGATTCAAATTGTTACACACTGAATATAAGTCGTAACCCTACATCCAAACTGGAATGATGGAAAACCTGCCAACTATCCCGCTAGCCAATAGCACCCACCAACACCAGCCGGCGAACCAGCTGGATATCTAATAATCATGTGCTATTTAATATATTTAATTAGATATACAAATACAGAAACCAAACATGTCACCAAAATGCAACAAAAACAACTTGCAGTAAGGCGCTCTGCCCTAAAATAATGAGCATATACTGTAATCCTGAAATGCAAATCCTACAATATGTAAGATCCTCAGTGCAATGAGCAATACCAAAAATGTTTGGTGAAAAATACAGTTTAACATAAAAAATGGAACATACTGGTGTAATAAAAATTACAATATGTTGAGTTCGGACAATGAAAAAACCAGTCCGAGCATCCAAAACTCCTAATAACTAACAGATGCAAATAACGACATTAATTGGAGCCGAAAAACAGTAAATACCAATATAACAAACACTGTAAAGTACTCAAATTACATCAGACAATCGCACATCAAACTGTGCGTCCGTTATGGATTTCACATGAGAAGTAATGTTCGCGCTGACCGCAAAACATATATCCAGCCAAACAGAAAATATATCAGCTGAACAGTAAATAACCATATAACAACCACCATAGAATGCTAAATTACATCAGGCAGTCGCACATGGAACTGTACGTCCATTATGGAAATTGCATGAGAAGTAATGTTCGCGTTAACCGCGAAACATGTGTCCAGCCGAACAAACCAAAAATATCGGCTGAATCTCCTGTGATACCACAGATAAATAAATCCACCCACCCTGAACTAGTAAATTGAATAAACCTTAATCAACCACATCCAGCAAAATTAGAAATAGCAATGACATATGTTAATAACACCAGAAATATATACAAATATGGTTCCAAATATTAGAGAATACACCAAACATACTGTATTAAAGTGCAAATACATTTATAGTCCAAAGCAACTGGATCAAAAACAGTCCGGAACGCCAACGGAATAGAAAAACCATCCGATAAAGCAGTTCATCGTGTAGTAAGTCCAAACAGGAAGTCAAATGACGTAAACATCCAGAACTCCTCAGGATACGTAGATAAAGGTGCAGGCACTGAACGAAGCCCAAATGGGCTATGAAAACAGTCAAAAAAGACAGAAATTGACCATATCAGCACTCCACATAGCCCGAATATGCTGTGATGGCAGTCCTTAGTAAATAACTGGACACTGTGTTTATCCGCAAAGTCAAAAAAATTTAAAATAGGAATTATATACCAACAATGGTTCCCAGCAACTGTAAAAAGAACAATTCACCAAATGGCAGATGCCCGTAGAACCTTGCACGGCAAAAATAGATGAACATCAGTCAACAAGAAAGCCAGCACATGTTGGTAATAACCATATAGAAAAGTATTTATTAACCAGAGGGAACAAAATCTCCCCTACTGGAATGCTGCTATTATTGAGTATTAATAGCAAAAAAACTTTACACAAAAAAGGAATAAATTCCCACAATGTTAAATACAAAATTCAAACCGGTTTCGGCTCATGTGAGCCTTCTTCAGTGAAATAAAAAATGAAAAAGCAGATTAACACAGTGCACAGATAAATATATGGATTGGTCCCACCCATAGTCCAATCCAAACACAGAATTCACAATTGGTCATTAAGACCAGGTGCAAACAGAGCTCCAAGTTTAATGATCCATTTTTTCTCCTTGGAGCTAAGTAATTCCTGCCAAAACTGTTTGTCATTACATTAAAAATGGATCATTAAACTTGGAGCTCTGTTTGCACCTGGTCTTAATGACCAATTGTGAATTCTGTGTTTGGATTGGACTATGGGTGGGACCAATCCATATATTTATCTGTGCACTGTGTTAATCTGCTTTTTCATTTTTTATTTCACTGAAGAAGGCTCACATGAGCCGAAACCGGTTTGAATTTTGTATTTAACATTGTGGGAATTTATTCCTTTTTTGTGTAAAGTTTTTTTGCTATTAATACTCAATAATAGCAGCATTCCAGTAGGGGAGATTTTGTTCCCTCTGGTTAATAAATACTTTTCTATATGGTTATTACCAACATGTGCTGGCTTTCTTGTTGACTGTTGTGAAGTTTGCCACTTCTGTCTTAAGAAGTGTGAATTTGGCTTTGGAGAATTTTTTTATGGTGGTTTCCCTAATGGGGGGTGGGGGAGGGATGTGGATGTCTAGGGTGACTAGCTTATGGTTGGATCTGACCAACGAGGAATTGATGTCTGGTGTGGAACACCAGTTGCCCATGTTGGTACTGACCAGGTCTAGGATATTGCTGCCCCTGGTGGGTGTGGGGATAAGTTGATCAAAGGTGTTGGAATTTATGAATTCCTGAAAACATTGAGCAAAAGAGTTGGTACATGAGTAGTTTTCCCAGATAATGGTGGGGTAGTTGAAATTGCCCATTATTAGGGTGTTAGGTTGTACCCTAATATTTTCCAGTGTATCAAGAAAGGAGGAGTGGGAATCCTGGGGCATGGTGGGGGATCTGTAGCAAGCTACAATTTGGATTGCGGTCTTACCCAGAGTTAGTTGCACTTGGATAATCTCGGATGCATTATGCTTAGCAACTAGCATGGAGGTGTGGATATCCTTAATGAATATGGACACACCTCCACCTTTAATGTTTCAGTCCAGGTTAGGTGGCCGAAAGGTATGGTATGAATTACAGCCTGGTAATGCAGGGGTGATCTCTGGAGCCTTGAACCAGGTCTCTTTCACTGCACAGATTTTGATGTTTTCCATTTTAAGGAGTGCCTTGAGTGAGTGTATTTTGAGGTTTAGACTTCTAACATTGAGTAGCATTACCCTCAGATTTTGTTTGCTTGTACCTGTCACAGTGGTGAATTTGTCATTTGAACCTTGCCTAAAAAAGGCACTATAGGGTGGCAAGAACCTTAGCCAGTATTCGGAATCCCAAGGGCGACAGGTGCAGGCCACTTTTGGCAAAGCATAGTGGTCTGTCGATGATGTCATCCCAGGCAGACAGATACTGGATCCCCTTCAAATGACACCAGAAGCTTAGCCAATTGTTGAAGTCAATAATTTTGTACTTGTACTATGGTATCATTCTGGGTGATGGCAGGATGCTACACAGGGCTCAGGTCATGCCTGCCTGGGTTACAAGATTGGACAGCTCCTCCATGTCTCTTTTCATGTAGTCCAGGGAGGTACATCTCAGGTCATTCACATCAACATGGACAATGACAGAATCATATTTGCACTTGTGGAGTGACCTGAGTGTGTGCATTATGTGGTGGATCCTGGGATTTGACAGGCAGCTGACAGTAACTTTCTCCTTGTTTAGCCTGGTGAGTGGAACATCAGTGTGCCTGACTATAGAGTCACCTATGACTAGACTGTTGGGTACATTGTTATGCCTTATAGGCTGTGGTTGAGTGGCTCACTGAGTTTGGGGGCTATGTGTCATCTGGGTTGTGTTGGGGGGTGGAGGCTGCTTGCATTTCTGCTTTGGAGGTCCCTGTTGCTTGGGCAGATTTTTATTGAGAACCTCCACGAATGTAGGTATGTGTTTTGTGTTTCTATGTGTGTGTTTTGGTGGTGTAGGTTTTGAGGGACTATGTGATGAGTGTGGTGTGGTTCAAGTGGTTACCTTCTCCTCTTGACTGTTTAATCCAGTCTTGGGTTAAGAGAGTTTTACTTCCAGTTTGGCTATATAAGTGCATCTCTCACAGGTTGTACTGTTGGTGGTAGGAGGAGAGAGTTGCCTGTGTACATGAGGCAATTGCTGCATTGCCCCAAGATTCCCAGATTCATCAGGTAGACAGGAGAAAACACTGGGAGCTGACCCCTAGACATGCCTGGATAGGTGCTTATTTATTAAGTACTAAAAACTGTTTTCCTCTGGACAAGTGAGGAAAGTTGAGTGCTGTAGTAATTTGTAGCTTATTTAGTGTGTACAATGAGTTCTGCACAAGTGCTGAGCTCAAGGAAACATATTTGATTGCTAAAACTAAAAAAACTGGCTAGTTCTAAGGGAAAATTCGAAGAGCCGACTTTATGGCGCCAGGAATAGTTTAACCCTAGCTATGCAGTGATGCATAAAGTGTTTTTTTTATTTATTTATTTTTTTTTTAGATAAGATACCTAGTGCTTACCACTCTCACTGATAAGTTAGAAGGCTTCCCTCCAACACAGAAAGGCTTGGGGGCTCAAAAACTTACAAACAGTCTTGGATACAGTAAATCTGTATCTGGACTAGACTACTTACAGTAAAGGCAGGAAACAAGTTTAGAATTTTTTTTCTGTAAAGTGGAAAGGCAGAAAGGAGGAGCAAGAGATAATTCAAGGTTAAGAAACTAAGTGAGTTGGCCTTCTCAAATGTTCTCCCTGTTTTAGATAAGATACCTAGTGCTTACCACTCTCACTGATAAGTTAGAAGGCTTCCCTCCAACACAGAAAGGCTTGGGGGCTCAAAAACTTACAAACAGTCTTGGATACAGTAAATCTGTATCTGGACTAGACTACGTACAGTAAAGGCAGGAAACAAGTTTAGAATTTTTTTTCTGTAAAGTGGAAAGGCAGAAAGGAGGAGCAAGAGATAATTCAAGGTTAAGAAACTAAGTGAGTTGGCCTTCTCAAATGTTCTCCCTGTATTAGGTGGAATTAAGTAATGACACTTGACTGGGAGGAGGGTCCCAGATCAAATTTACTCTAGGGGTGGGCAACTGCAAAGCCACCAAGTATAAGAACAGTATATCAATACGGAGGGAGGGTGGAAAACAAAAATCAGAACAAACAAACCCAAACCAATGCTTAACAAATGTAGAAAATTTCCAGTTAATATCTCACACACAGTGAAACTAGCTAGAAAAGAATCTATAAGTCAGCCCCATCCTGCATAATGTGATACACTTCATCAACACATATAATAATAATGACATCCACAGGAAGATTTATTAACACAGTAAAATAAAAAAAACAAAATGTGGAAAGAATCTTTCTACTGATGTAATACTGAAAAGGCATGCTAAAAGAAATTATTAATGCATGACCTTCAGGTTTATTCTTCAAATAAAGATAACATTGCAACACAAAAGTAGAAACATATATAAGCAACTTAAAAATTAATGATTTTATAACTAAACTGCATTTAGGAAGGAAAGAAATGTGAAAGTATTCCTTTAAAAATATCTGTTATCAAAGCAGTTCATTAAAACCAAACTTGACAACAATAGCAGTTCCACACCAAATGTCCTTTCTTGTAGCTGGATTTGGTTATGGTGATGTCTCAGTACAGATGGTGTTGTTCAAGCCCTGAGAACCAGGGATCTGCACTGACATCCTTCATTTTGGAAATGGCACTTCAAAATATGTCAGTGCCTGTGAAGACATGAGGCCAAGCTCCAACCTGGTCTGAAAAGGAGGCCAAAATTATGGTCTACCTCTTAAGAGATTCATACTTGAAAAAAATGAGCTGTCAGTACTCAGAATGGGTTAGAAAAATAAATTGGCATCTGACAAGAGTTGGGGGAGCACCTGTCATCTCTGATATGGATCATCCACTCTGACCCCTAGTGCCACCACAGGTACAACGACTTATAGAGGCGTAGGCCTGACCAGCTGGCTGAGTGGGGTTGACCAGATAATGGTGAGAAGGCCAGATTTCTGTAGTAAGTACTTTTACATTTTGTTTTTAAATATTTAAAAAAATAGGTTTAAAACACATAGTATATAAATGTTGCATAAATAAAGATAAGTGCAAGAAATGTTTATGTAAGAGCAAATATGTACCTATATGTAATCCAGAGGTATGAGTAGGCATAAACATATCTGTAAACATAATGCATCTGAGGCATGTTCATGTGCTGACATGCTTTTGTGTATAAATAGAAATGTATATGTATGAGAAAATGAATACATGTAAGCATACACATATAAAACTGCAGTATATATATATATATATATATATATATATATATATATATATATATATATATATATATATATAGATATATATATATATATATATATATATATATAGATATATACATATAAATCTGGACAACTATACCTACATATATTTTTGTGTGTATATCTGTGTGTGTGTTTGTACACAAACAGAAAAGAACAAATCATCATTGTCACATAATTTCATATACTACAGGTATTAGCTTAGCAATCAGTTATACTACAGTTAGACAATTTTTTGGCTTATTTAGATCACAAAATATTTATTAATATGGTAATTTTATAAGAAAGCTTTTGCAACTGTTGATGCACATACATGATGGCTGAAGTCAGTTAAACACCACAACTGATGCAGAGTGGAGCTGGGGTAGGGGTTAAAGTAGCAAGGGAACTACCAGCACAGAGGATATTGAGCAAAACACTGTTTGATTACTTCTGTACGCATTCCTACTTAATCTCCTTAAATGCTTACATTTATTAAGCAGAAAATTATCAAACTACACATTGGCATGAAATATTTGTAGTGAATCCATCCGTAACAATAAATATGTTTTGTTTAATGCAAGTTGAACTGGGAGGATGTCATAAGTTCCTTTCAATTTTTACATTTTTATATATGTGTGTACATTTATTAAGCAGAAAATTATCAAACTACACATTGGCATGAAATATTTGTAGTGAATCCATCCGTAACAATAAATATGTTTTGTTTAATGCAAGTTGAACTGGGAGGATGTCATAAGTTCCTTTCAATTTTTACATTTTTATATATGTGTGTACAGCTTGTCTCTTTTAGTGAGGAAAAGTGTGTTGTTTAGATCAACTTCATGTGATGTTTCTTTCAACTGCATTTAAAGTATGCAAGGTCTAGTAGAAAGTAGAAACAAAGGAACAGATGAGGCTCACCACGGCCGATAAAAACACTTTAACTGCAGTATAGTTAGCGCTTTCACGTTTTAACAACGCTTCTTCAGACTTCAAAATAGTTCATAACAAAAGCAGTAGTTTATAAATGAATTTAAAATCAAGTCAACCAATCAGGACTACTAAACAATTAATCGTTCTATAAACTAACTGCAGTACATTAGATAAACTGGAACAAGAGAAAGAAAGGAACACAACTCCCAGTGTCAATAGAATTGTTATTCCATATAGTAATGTCAACTCCAAAATTAAGAAAGTGATTAGTAAGAATTGGAGCATTATAACTATTGATGAAAGAATTTCTGAGTTAGTGGGTGATAGGCCAAGCTTCACATATAGAAACACTAAATCTTTAAAAAGGTTGTTGTGTTATGAAAATAATACAAATGTTGCCAGTTTATCTAATAGGAAAGGGATTTTTCCCTGTAGAGGCTGCAATCAATGCAACTACATGTCTGGTAAAAATGTCTTTGTACATCCAGACACAGGTATTGAATACACTTTTAACTTTTATGCTGATTGTAAATCTAAGGATCTAGTGTATCTGGCAGTATGCCAACTATACTCCTGCTTCTATGTTGGCAAATCAAATAGAAGCCTTAGAGAACGTGTGAGGGAGCATATATATGCCATTAATAGGGAAGATGAACATGATGCTTTGGCCAGACATGTTCTGAATACAGGGATAACACATACTTTTAAGTTTAATGTACTGCAGTTAGTTTATAGAACGAATAGACTAGGTAATATAAAGAATTACACAGAAGAATGCAAAAATAGATGGATTATTAAGCTACAGAGACATAAAGGGCATGGGTTAAATGAAAGGGCTACACTTAAGCCCTTTTTAATATCACGCACGTGTAAACATTACTTTATATATATTAGCATTGTATAGCTTTTTAGTTTTTCTATATATTTAGCTATTCCATTAACTTACACAATGGTTTTTAATCTATCTATTTATTTATTAACATTTAATAACTGTTTTTAAGAATATATATGACCGTATTGTGATCTGTTGCTTTAATATGCATGATAATTTAATTGTTTAGTAGTCCTGATTGGTTGACTTGATTTTAAATTCATTTATAAACTACTGCTTTTGTTATGAACTATTTTGAAGTCTGAAGAAGCATTGTTAAAACGTGAAAGCGCTAACTATACTGCAGTGAAATAAAGTGTTTTTATCGGCCGTGGTGAGCCTCATCTGTTCCTTTGGTTCTATAAGTATTACTTCTGAAGAGGCTCTTAATCCAGGACTGTTTGTTTTTACTAGAAAGTAGAAACTATGACGGAAATGTATGCAAAGACTGCAGACATAACTTTAGCCCCAAAGAGACAAGCTAGATGCAAAAATGTAACAATTGGAAGGAAATCATACAGACAGTCTAATTCAACTTGTATTGCAGATGAAATAATATTTCCAAAGGTGGATTAGGTACAGTGAATGCATGAAAACATGTGCTTTGCTACTTTTCTGCTTAATAAAGGAAAGCCTTTTAACAAAACTCAGTAGTAATGTCTACAGAAGTAAGCACACATATTGAGCAAGTATAAAAATATCTCCAGTCCCTTCTTGAATAATAAACAAAATCATGTCAGAAATATTGTAAAAAAAACACAACTGAGATAGTTGAGCAACTATCCTCAATGTGTACTCTATGCTGCAGAAGAGGAGACATAACAGAGTGCAGGTTAACAGGAGATTGAAGAACCTGACTGAGGATGCTCATGAGTATATAAAAATATTTCCATTAAAAAACTGTTACATAACTAAGTTTTTTCTTGTTTTACTTATTTCACAACTATAATCACAGAAGTAATTCATGCACAAAGTGTTTTCAGTGCACAATTTCAGCACAATCCATATCAGCCAGAAATTTCAAATGTATTACCATTTTTTATGTTACACCAATATATGTTATTAGTATGAGTAAGCTGAAAATGTAAAACACACCTCCACTTCATAGCAATATACTGATTGCCCCCATGTTTCTAGTACCATTTCCTAGAATTTTGTTTTATCTGAGTAAAGTTTTAATAAAAATAAAAAATAAATAATTAAGAAATGTATTAGTGATGTATTCCTTTATGAATCCATTTATTGCCTACCTTTCTTGTCTCTCTACTCTCTCTCTCTATTTTTCTTATTTTAATTATGCATTCCTTTGTCTTTCTTTATTTTTTCTCTCCTAAATCTGATGTTTTGCTCTGTTAATTTTTCTACAGGTCCATAAACCCTAGGAGCAGCCTAAATGCATTCTTCCTAGGTCAGAATGTGTTCAGTCACTACCTGCAAAGAGACACTCTCACAGGGTTGTGACAGTGGTATCATTCTTGTAGGCACCATAGCAAGTGGCAGCTGGCAAGCCTCATAGACTGTGAGCTTTGGGACTTGATTGAGGATGTGGTTGAGCAGGTCATGCAGAGACAACTTCAGCCAGTCCAGAATGCTCTTTGTTGAGTTCAAGATTCATTGCCATTGTCAATGGTGACCACAGCACCATCACAGTCCCCCACCTCCTCAGTATCAAGGTCTTCCACTGCAAAACCATCAGGTAGTGCAAACACTTGAGATCTGTGGACGGGGGGGGGGGTCCTCTTGAAATCATCTCGTCTTCATCCTCTCCTTCCATAATCTTATCTCCTTCACCCTCTAACCTACTCCTTATCCAAACTAACTTCACATAAAAAGGGGTCTATCTCACACCAAAAACATAGTACCAATCCTGTTCCATCTCCTCCAGCACAGCCCTCTTGATATGTTCCTACTGTGTCATTCTGTTTCCCTCTTTCTTATGTCTCCCCTTTTTAAATCTTTCCTGTCTTTCCCTTTCCAGTCTTTTAAGAAACCAACAGTGTGTCCAAATAAGAGTGCCTTTATATAAAACTTATAAAACCCCTTTATCATTAGGTGTAGCAACACATTTTCCTGCTTGAAAATTTTCTTCCCAGTCCTCCACCTTAAATTGACTTTTTTGTCCAGATAAGAATTTTCTGTTCAGTAAAATATACACATTCATTAAAAATTAAATTAAATTCAGTATGTTTGTAAGGAGACTATAAAGAAATAAACAATTAAATGCATTTTACCATTCTGCATAGTTTCTGATATTTATGTTTCAGACTATCACTTCTGCCTGTTCTTTGGCCTTGACCATGCTTTGAAAAGTTTATATGAGCAGGTGAAGTATTTTATTGCCCTGAACAGTTGTTGTGTAAAGTGCAATTCATTTTATTTTTTATCCTTTGTTGACAGGGTTAGTCACAGCCTCTTTTCAGGGGAGACTCAAGATGGTATTTAGACTATTAGGGAAATTTGGCTAGTGCATCAGGGAACGTCCCCCTATTTTATCGTACATGTGTATGGGGACACAATTCAGTGTAGTACTGACAGACTTCCATTTCAAGTGCATAGGTGGCTAGAAGAAGCAGGAAACAGAGGAGAATTAGAGCATGGTTGTTATTGGAAATGAAAATGCTGTTAGTTGAACAGCTAAAGAAACTAATGTTGTGGAGAAGGAGTTGGATGAGGTGCAGAAGGAGGAGAATGGAGAGAATATTTTCGGAAATGCAAAAGTAAAAAAAAGAAAGAACATGTAGAAGGAGTGAAAATACTTGATTCCAAACATGTTTTTCAACAGAATCTTTTTGTTACAGATATCGGGGTATCAGAATGTCTTGTTACAGCCTTCCAATCAGGAGGGTTGAGGGATGTCTACTTAAAAGAGCTAATAGACCAGAGTGAATGAGAGAGTGAAAAAGCAGCATCATGGGGAGAGATAATGGACAGGATTCAGAAGAATGAAAAACAAGAAGAGAAAAGAGAAGAAAAGAAATCATATGTGCAGACAGTAAGAGAAGATGAAAGCAGAGAACCAAAGAAAGTGGATGCTGAAATAAAATATTGAGTAAGAATAAGCAATAAAGTAGAAAAGGAACTAGAAAGGTATGAGATATGGGACAGCGTCATAGCACCACTGGGGATATAACCAAGAGAGGTAAGAGCTTTTATTTGTATTAATAAGGAGACATTTTGTGATATCTTTTTTGAGGAGGCACAATACAAGGAAAATTCCTGAAAAATTACGACAAAAGAAAAGACATTAATCCTTGAAACTTGTATGTAATTCAGTCTTTTAATAGAGAAGCCAAGAAAAAAGTATTTGTACAATTTAGGACTGAAGTTGAAAAAAAATGATCTACAGGACTATTTAAAAAATGAATGTAGAGATGTTATACATGTTACTAAAATATATAACAACAGAGACCTATGGACAGAAGGATGGGAATGTGGTGTAATACTGAAATGCAAAATGAGAAAATTGCACATTTACCTAACAAAATCAATATAGAAGGGAATGAATGAATGGTAAGGTACTGGGGGAACCTAAGACATGCTTTTATGTAGCAAAGATGACCATTTAATTAATAACTGTGATAAAAGAATGTGTTTCATATGTGGAAAAGTGGGTCATGAAGCAAAGAAATGTGAACAGAAGTGTATAAAATCTGAAAAGATAGGTCACCCTTGAATAGATTGTACAGTGTTAGAAAAGCAGACACAAGAAATTATATTAGAACAGGAACAGGATAAGGAAAATGTTATATTAAATACGATAGAAATGAAAAATGAAAAAAAAATGGATAAAAGTGATGTGAGAAAGGATATGAGAGACAACATGAATGCAACAAAAGAAAAAGAAGGAGATGAAGAGGAGGAAATTAATAACTCAAGTGATGAAGAAGAAAGTAAATGGGTAAAAGAAGTTCTATATGAACAAGAGTGAAGATAGAAAGCATAAATTCAAAAATGTAACTGCAGGGTAAAGCAGAAAAGGATAAATAAAAATTACTCATTACATTGAGAATCTTAACTATTAATGTGAACAGTATAAAGAACATCCATTACAGGCTAGGAGAATAACAATGGTGCAAGGTATTAGACATGGATATTATAGCACTCATAGACATTAGAATAACAACAGAAGAAGAAAGAATACAAATTAATGGATTATGGAAAGGTAAAGTTATTTGGACCTGAGGCAATGAAAAGTGTCCTGGTATAGTTATCTTATACAAAGAAGGTATGCATATTTTAGATTACGCAGTAGTTACTATTAGTAGCAGAGAAATACTAGATATAAGACACAAACATCAAGTTTATAGACTGACTACACTCTATGCATATGGTCTATATTATTTCTTCAACAGCTTAGGTTGTCAAATGCTTAATGATCGACACCTAAGCGTCAAAGTTTCAAAATCCCTAACGGCCTTACACGTGAATTCTTTCCTTGGGAAAGAATTCGCTAGGCTGTCCGGAAATAAAATTAACTTTTCAACCCAAATATACCCCACACCCCCCGATGTGGGGGGCTGTGTCTCCCACACACACCCTAACTAAATATATCAACTCCAAGATCGCTCTACATTGGGGAAAGGGCAAATCTCCAATAACGGTCAAGAAAATTCTTTCCCGAGGAAAGAATTAATGTATATGGCCGTTCATGATTTTGAAACTTCAACAACCTAAGCTGTCGAAAAAATAATATAGACCCTATGCATATACCTTGCAGAAGCAAAGAGTAATCATGTTTGGAAAAATATTGGACCATGTAAGTTTCAACATGCAAATAATTGTAATATGGGACTTCAACTGTGATTTAAAACAGACAAAAAGAAGGGTGAGATATTAAAGTGATCTTAAATATGATTAAAAATAATAAAGCATATCTATGGGAACTAAGAAATGGGAATATAAAACAAGTTCTTTAAGAACTGAAATTGTCTATTTTATAGTTTCAGATAGCCAGAGCACCAAGAATGTAAAACCATAAGATTTTCAGATCACTAAGCCACATGGATAGAGATACAAGAAAAAGGAGATTACATTAAAATGAGTAAAGGAATACCATGGATTATTGAGTCAGAATTGAATGAACATACAAAGGATATAATACATCAGCTATGGCAAGATCATATACACATGACAGAATTTTATAAAGACTGGACAAGTTGGTGGATTAGTTTAGAAGAAAAATATAAAAAAGAAGTACTAAAATGTCAAAAACTGAAGAGATCGCAAGATAGTAATGGATGCAAGGTAATTATTAATTAAATATTCACAAATATAACAAATAATAGAGGAGTTTATAGAAAAAGAAAAAAGTGTGAAATGAATCAAGAAGAATAAAAAAGGTTATTTAAACAAAGATGTAGTTACAAGGAATGAAAGAAGAAGTAGCACCACACTTAAAATAGTCAAAGAAAACACAAGTATAATAAGAAAATTGAAAAATGAAAAAAGCAATACAGCAAGCATATGAGAAGAAATGATGAGAATAGTTAAAGAATATATATTGGAAAATCTCAACATGTTACATTACAATAAAAGATAAATGAGAATTAAATAAACTAACTGAAGGAAACAGTAAAAGAATGGAAGAAAAGATTTCAATAGAAGATTTTGAAAATGTAGAAGCAGCTACAGGTATCGATGAACTTGAATACCTAATGTATAAAAATATGCAAGAATGGCAAAAAGTAATGAATGAATGGTTTGAAAAAGAAATAACTTGTGAAAAAATATGTTTAGGCATAATACAAGTTATATGGAAGAAGGGAAAAAGAACAAACATAAAAACTGGAGACCATTAGTACTGAATAGTGTAGGTTATACGATTTTTATGAAAATGGAAAAAAAGTAAAGTAAATAAACTGTTGTCTGAAGCAATCTTTGGAACTAAAGATAAAGGAAGTCAAGAACTTCTGATATTAATAAGAGAATTGGTAGATTATATATTAAATAGGAAAATGGAATTAAAATTATTAGTAGAGGATGTAAGCAAAGCTTTTGATAAGATCCAACATAAAGTATTATGGAAAATTTTGGAAGAATATAATGTAAGTAAAAAATGATAAACATATTGAAATCAGTGTACAGGGAAAACAAAGTAAGTTTGGTAATCAATGGATGGTTAAGCAAAATAATAGAAATAAAGAGCAGTATTAAGCAAGGATGCACAACAAGTAGCATTTTATTTACATTAATTATGAATGCAGTGGTTACTAAAATAAACTTGATGCTAGAAAAAGCAAGATGTCAAACACCAGAAGGTATTGAGTTTCCAGCAATGTTTCCATATGTGGGTGATTTAGTGTTAGTAGTTAAAAATAAAGAATGGCTGAAAACAGCTATAGAAATACTTAAAGAATTAAATATGTTAGGAGCAACCATTAATAGACAGAAAAGCAAAGGACTGGGTCTTTCGAAGGAAATATTAGGTATCAAGTTTAATGAAGAAGAAATAGGAATAAAGTTTAGCATTGAACAACTGAAAGAGAAACAATAGAGATATATGATAGTTAAAATATGAGGCAGTTGTATATTCTGGAGAACATTTAAGTCATCATACAAGAAAAAAGCATACTTGATTAACTCTCTATAACTAGGTAAGGTAACACATTTAGCTAGTGTATGCATGATTCCATCAACATTGGAAAAAGATTTAATGAATGTAATTTTTACATTCATATGGGAGTTTAAACTTAACCCAGTTAGAAGAGGCATTCCTCATGTAGATAACAAAGAGAGAGGGTTGAGTTTAATACATCCAATTGTATTTATTTTTTTCACTTAACTTGTATAAAGTGTTAATAAGAATGAAAGCTAAGGAAATGTTATTAACAAGGGTTATAAACAAAACAATTTGGGAAAAGCTTAACTTTTTGAAGAGAAGCAAAAACAACTGTATGGATATAAAATTATAGCAAGAAAAAACAATGTTAAAGAAAATTGACATAGGGAATACAGAAAAAGAAAGAAGGACATGGTATGGGAATGTAATGGACACATTCTACTAGTTTTTCCATGGAAACACATAGGTGAAGAAAAGATTAAAACAGTAAAATCAAGAATGAAGAGATATAAAAAGTATGTCGAATGTACAGAATTTTTATGGAGGCTATCAATAAGTTAGTTTCCAGTTAAAGCAAACATGTATAAAACAATAACATAGAGTTTGTATATATTGTAATGATTTGGAAATAACTGAGCATGCTTTTATAAAGTGCAAAAGAATATTTAACTTGTGGAAAGAAATGTATGACAAAGGATGTTTAAATGAGTTGAGAAATATTGAATGTATAAACATGGATATGATTGAATATGGACACTATAAAAATGTAAGACAAGATGACATAAACTAGATGAAAAGTTATTTTGTATTATATTGATTATATGGAACGAAAAAAATAATGAGGTAAAAATATACTGGAAAATGATTTATACCAGAGATTTTGAAAAAAAAGTAAGATTTTGTTTATGGAGAAAGGAGTGGGGGAGACTAAAAAAAATGAAAGTTTAATATACATATATCTAAAGCTTATGCTGTAAATATTGCAAATAACGTTAATATTGTAAATATATTATGAAACTTGTAAAGAAGCTGTATATATTCTTTTTTGTGAATTTAATAATAAAGGACCCCTACGCATCACTGTTGTGAGTGGGACCCATTCTGGAGGAGCATTCCTGTTTCCATTCCAGATGCAGAAGTTGCCCAGAGAAACAGGGAGGCAGATGGAGAGAGAAGGAGATGATAGAGTTGTGAAAGAAATGAAGGAGAAGGTAAATACTGAGACCAGAGAATGTATACAGGATTCTGAGAAAATGTTCCAAAGAAACCTGTTTTATGGAGATGAGTCAGCAAATGATGGATATATAATTACAACCCACCAGTAGGGAGGGTTGTAGGGTGATTTACTTAAAAAATTGGTGGTACAGAGTGAGCTAGGAAATTAAGGAGACGTTACCTGGGAGACATTATGGAGAAACAATAAAAGGAGGATGCAGAGATAATCCTGAAGAATAATGGTGAGATGTAAAAGAAAACATATGCAGAGGAAGTAAAAGAAGGCAAAAGTGGAGTAGCAGAAAAGAAGACAGAAAAAAATAAAAAAAAGAAGTATGCGGTAAGGATTCAAAGTAAGGAAGACTAAGAACTGGGCAGGTACGAAGTATGGGACAATGAAATAGCTCTTTTGGGTGTAAAAGCACATGAGGTAAGAGTATTTTTTCTTATTAACAAAAAGACATTTTGTGACATTATACTTCAGACTGTTTTTTCAGTGGAAAATTTTCTTTGAGAATATCAAAAAAAAAAAAAAAAGGTGGATACCCATGGATCTTTGTGTGATAAACACATGCAACAGGGAGACAAAAAAGAAAATTCATGTACAATTTTGAACAGTGGTAGAAAGAGACTTTTAAAAGACATTTGAAAGCTTTATGTAAAGAAATACAGTACTGGACAGTGGAAAAGTTTATGACAAAGGGGGTTTGTGGGCTGGTGCCTGGGATTGCAATATTGTGTTAAAAATAGAAAAAGAAAAAAAATTATACATATATCATGCATGATAAATGTGGAGGGGAATAAAGGTGTTGTAAAATACTGGGAACAACCCAAAACATGTTTTTTAAAGAAGGACATTTGATAAGTAACTGTGACAAAATTAAATGTTATAGTTGTGAGGAAATGAACCATGATGCAAAAAATATGAATTAAAATGTTATAAATGTAACAAAATTGGACATGTGTGGGTAGATTGCAAAAATTAAAATAAGAGTAAGGAAAAAGAAAAAGAGAGAAGAAAATGAACAAAGAAAATACATTTTCGAAGTAGTAGAAATAGAAGAAAAATAGACAAGAAAAAATATCAATAAATAGGTCATAGAAAAATGTTCTAAAATGACTGATAAAGAAGACATGCATTTGGAGGTATATTCTATTGGCATATGGGTAAAGACAGTAAAAGAAAATTTAAAAAGGATAAGTGCAAAAGAAAAAAAAGGAAATGGATAAAAAAGAATATAGGCAGCTAATGATTGGGTCTGGTATAATGGTTACGTTTTTTGACTCACAGGCACAAAGTAAAGTGTTTGATTCTCATCTCGGGAAAAAGAAATTGGATAGGCTCAGAATGGCCTATTTAAAAAGCTAGCCTAGTAATTATCTATGAACTTATGAAACCATGAATTTAAGGAAAAATGTAAATTTTAGAGTGCTTTCTGTAAATGTGAATAGTATTAAGAATATAGTAAGAAGAAACAGCAATTTTGGAGTGATGTAATACATGTAATGTAGATCTAATTGTTTTATAAGACACAAGATATTTAACAAATGAAGAAAGGTTACAAAGAGAGAAACTATGGGGAGGAAAGATAATCTGGAATTTGGGGAATGAGAGATGTTCTGGAATAGCAGTATTCTATATAAACACATTAAAGATATTAGATGTAACTTTAGCAAAAATGGGACGATTGGCCATTGTAGATTTAAAATAGAAAGAACAAGTATATAGAATTATAATATTATATACTTATACTAATTGTAAAGAAAGGGGAAGCTTATTTCATCAGATTGTATAGTATGTAGTGATAAATATGAATATATAATAGGATATTTTAATTATGATTTAAGAGGCAAGTATAAAAAGAAAGGAAGTTATATAAGAAAAAATGTTAGAAGTTATAAGATGCGGTAAGTTAAAATTTGGGGACAACAATTCATGGACTTACAAAAGGGGCATGTATAGAACTGAAATAGATTATTATATAGTATCAGAAAGTTTAGTTATAGGAGAAGGGAAGGTAGTTGAAACAGGATTTTTTGATCACCTTGCAATATGGCTAGGGATAAAAGAAATCAATTAATATATCAAAATAGGCAAAATAATAAAAAGGGTAAATGAGAAAACGTGGAATGAAGAAGGAAAGAGATTAGCAATACAGTTATGGAAAGATCATATTACTATGAGAACATTTTATAAAATTTGATCTGAATGCATCCATCCTCAACCATGGGGTCTGGGTGTCACTTCAACAGTGGCAATCATCTTGAGCCAAGGTTTAGACTGCTGGGTAGCTAGCCTCGCTATGGTTGTTCATCTGTACCACTCACTCGTACACACACTCGCACTTGCAGCCAACCTAGAGTTTCCAATCCACCTACTGCATGTCATTGGAATGTGTGAGGAAATCAGAGTACCCAGAGGAAACTCATGCAACTGCAAGGAGGACATGCAGACTCCACATAGAAGGTATCCCATCCAAGAATTGAACCAGAGAACCACTTGCTGTGAGTTGACAACACTAACAGCTGCAGCGCCATGGCCACCTAAAAAATGGTCTGAAATGTGCATGATATTTAATGAAAATTTTACAAAATGCTTTTTACAATGGCAGTATGATGTGAAAAAGAAGAGAAAGAAAAGTATAAAAAAAGTATGACTATGCACTGGAAAATTTAGAACATAATGATAGAAACTACTTTGTCAAAAAAAAGAATTATAGGAAAGGAATCGGCAAAAAATACAAGAACTGCTATATAAGCAAAGATATTTTTTATAAGGAAAGGGAGAAGCATTGAATTACTTAAGCAGATTATTAAAGGAAGATGGTAGTGTAATGAAAGAAACAAAAAATGTAAAAAGAGAAATAAAAAGAAGTCGTGAATAGATTATGAATAATGTAGTACAATATGTACAAGAAATGTTTAAAGAAAAAAATAAGATAGTGAAAATACATGGAAATTAAAAAAAGTTAACAGAAAAAGAGAATAAAGAGTTGGAAAATGTGATTTCTTTGAATGAGCTAGCTAAAGTATTAGAACAAGTACATATAGATTAGGCTGCAGGACCAGATGGGGTATGAAATGTATAAAAAATTAAGGGATTGGTAAAATAAAAATAACAATAAAGATTTTGAGCGAATGGTTAAATTAAGGTTTTATGTATAAAGAATTATGTGTACAGTAATAATAAAATACTTTTAAAGGGCTGGTTAAACCAAGGGTACATATGAAGAGTGTTGTAAGACAGGGATCTAAAATGAATAGTTTACACTGCATTAGTTGTGAAAGTGACAATATGTGAAATAAATTACAAAATGAAGGAGGATGAAGGAGGCTGGGTATATAACCCCTGAAGAGTTAAGAATTCCAGTTCTGTCAACATATGCAGATGACATTATAATAATTGCAAACAAAATGGATAAAAGTAGTAACAGTTTGCACAAATGAGTGTCTAGAGATGTTAGAGATGACTATAAATAAAGAGAAAAGTAAAGGTTTGGGTGACGTAGTAAAGATTGGGGGTATACATTTTACAATGAATGAAATTTATGTTTAGGTACAAAATTTGGGAATAGAGTTGTAATTAGAATTCAATGAGAAAAAAAAAACAATAGAAGAAATCAAACACACCTGTATTTTCTACAGAACAAATAAATTATCATTCATAAAAAAGCTTATTTGATACATTCAGTATTGATGGGAAAAATAGCATACCAAGTAAGTGTATTTATCCTGCCAACAATATTTGGAAAAGAATTATTGCAAATTCTTTTTCTATTATTTATATGGGGTTCTAGATTAAAGCCAGGAAAAAGAGGAGTTGTGTATGTAAATATGGAACAAGGAGGTTTAGGGTTAATTCACCCATCAGTATATGCTACTTCATTAAATTTGTACAAAGTGTTAAAAAGTATAAATGAAGAAGATGAGAGATTAGTAGCTAAACTGTATAAATACAAGTATGATAAATTTTGGGATATGGTAAAAAAGAGGAAAAGAGTGCATAAATGAGGAAATAAAATATTACCAAGAAAAAATATTTTTGTGGAAAATAAAAATTAATGATATAGAAAGAATAGAAAAGTATGGTATACGAATGTAATAATGAAATATTGCTATGTAAAACCATGGGTAAATCTAACAGATGAAAAAAAATAAAGCTATAAAAATAAGAAGCAAATGGTGTAATTAGAAAGTAGAATGTCAAGATTTTTTTGTGGTGACTGATAATAGATAAATTGCCGGTAAAATGAAACATGCCATATAAGAAGAAAAGTGATAGAATATTCCCCAGATTTAATAATATCCATGTAGGCATAGTGTAGAGCCTAGACGGAAGGTGCCGTGTCTGTGTATGCAGATCCCCTCAGTAATACTCCATGCATATTAATGAAGGCATGTTGCTGAGGGAGAGCCTGGGGAGGAGGTATTGATTCAGTGTAGGGAGTGTGTCACTAACTTTGTCCATAGATGATTAACACACCCCCTGCACTGTCCAAGTGCCTGATAGCAATAAATGCAATGTAATAATTTTTTTAAAGTTTACACAGCACGGCGCGCAGCAATTGAAACATGCCAGACATTTAAAAATAGAAACCGGATGCATTTAATTTATGATTCAAAGGTCAACTTTAAGCATAGCTTAGTGGGTTTGTGCAGTGCAGCATGAAGATTAGTGGTGCTTAAACTTGGCTCAGAGGTATATGTAAAAGTATAGTAACATTCCTCATATCCATGTTAGAGTCATGGGCTTATATGTAGTAAGTGTGGGGTTTGAATACAGGGAAGGGAAACTAAGTCATCATTTTTGAAATATAAATTATGCCAATTATTTTTAAATCATGATGTGCTGTGTTCAGCTAAGCTCTGCTAAGCTGTGCTTAGCCAAGATATGCACTGCTAAAACAATGTATGTTTAATCACTGCTTGGCTGCACTTAGCTGGTTTGCACACTGCTAAGCATTACTAAGCAGTGGCAGCTTAAGCAATGATCAGCTAAGCTTGTTTGTGCACTGTTAAGCATTGCTGAGCATTGCCAGTTTAAGCAGTACTCAACTCAGTTAAGCTGGCTTGCATGGTTCTAAGTGACATGCCCCAGTTTTAAAAATGGCCCAATGGTGTGTAATGGCGGGAAAACGGGCTATATTAAGTGCACTAGATGGGAATACAGCATATTCTGTTGGAGTTTGAACTGTGCAGGAACTATGACAGGTGTTGGAGAGGGTGCGTACTACCAGGTCTATATTAGAACACTGAACATTCAAAATGTCGAGTGTTCTAATATCGAACCCTAGCAATTGAAAATACAAAACATCAAACATTCAGAGCAGCGAATTTTTTCCTAGGGAAAAAATTTGCTGTTCCAAAACACATACACACAACACAAGCACACCAAACAAACAGCAATCCACACACATACACCTAAACTCTTACACCTAATCCTACACTAAACTATACATACACCACTAGCTATCCACTTACCTTAACCCAAACCCTAACCCTAAGGTCTGTCACTATTGCACAGTCACATCACCAATGCCCTAACCCTAACTCACCTATCCCCACCTTAACCCTCACATCCACACAATCACAAACTTACTTGACCCGCGCCCTAACCCTAACTCACCTAACCCTCCCTAACCCACACATCCACACAATCGCACACTTACCTGAACCCGACCCACAACTTTCCACTGGAGCACTGAAAATACCAAAGCAACAGAAACAGACAACTGAATTCTTTCCCTAGGAAAAAATTTGGTTTTCTGTTTCTTAGATATTTTCAGCATTCACTGAAAATGGGTCGATATTAGAAGACTCAACATTTCAAATGTTCGGTATTCTAATATAGACCCCGTACTACCAGGTGCATCGGTCGGCATTTTGGAGTCTAGGGTCATAGTTGGACTTCTTGTGAAAGATCATGAACACCGGCTGCTGCAGGGCCAGTTCCAGGGATTGGAGTACAAGTTGGAGGCCTTGGACCGGCTGGTACATGATCGCACCAGTGCAACAGGTATCCCCCACTCAGGTGAGCAGGTCCATCTCCATTATGATGATCTGAAGTGGCAGAAAAGGGGACATCTGGGCACCTGGGTCTAGGATGATTGGGATGGGAATGCCCCAAATGTTTGTAAGTAGTGTTAACATTGTTTTACCATTACCTAATCTGAATGTGTGATAAACAGGTGCACATAATGGTGTGCTTCTCTCATTACAGCTGCAGAGGAAAGATCTCACAACCTAGAGGTCCATGCAGGGAGCCTGGCTTTGTTGCATTGTGAGTGTAGTGAGTACAGATTCATTTGCAATCTGTAGTCAAATACACAAGATGGAGTAATTCAGTCACTGCCAGTAGGTACATACAGTACAGATTTGTGTATTGCAATGAATGTGGACATAGGTCTATACTGCAATGACTGACTACTGCCAAGTATAGTACAATAAAGATTAAAGCATGAAACCTGATAATGTTAATGAAATAAAGTTTCTACTGCAATAATTGTGGAATTATAGCTGCATTGCAACACCTGCATTATATAAACTGTTGTGCAATAAATACTTGAAAATACACCAATAACTGCATGAAGGCACTCCTAATAAAGCTGTATTGTGCAATATGTGTGTAAGTAGGGCAGTTCATGAAACTGAGTATGACATCTGCTCTGAAAAACAAACACAAAGAATACCAATAAGTGATTCAAGGTTAGCTAATGAAGAGTGTTATGCTGACCTGTAGATTTAGAACTGTACTACAAGACATATACATAATGTCACCCAGGATCAGCTACCAGTGATGGTGTGCAGGATAGTTCATCGTGAGTATGAGCAACTCCTGCACCAGACTAAGGGCAGACTCACCAACCTGGTGGGGCCTGGCAGCCCCACTGCCCAGCCTCCAGCACAGCCACCATTGGGGCAGTGAAGGAGCAGTGTTGACTGCTCATGGGTGAGGAGCTCAGTCACACTGCTGCTGTCTTGGGGGCACGTGGACCTCTGATTCCACAACACCCTCCTCATCCAAGGTGTTTACCCCCCTCATGTGTCACACACTACCCCGCATGTTGTCTTGTCTGTTTTGTCTGTCTGCAAATGCAACCTCTCCTACCCAACATACCTCCCCATACTTGCCTATATCCTTTCCCCAACATTCCACTCTCTCCTTAAAAAAACGGCACCTGTCCCACAAAAAATATCACCCCATACATAGCTCTCCATTTGGCACAAATGTCCACTGGACATAACTAATTATTACATTAACACATATATGTTGCCCTCAGGCCTCTCTCTGGAGTGTGAAGCTCCAAATTCGTGGGTGGCACAGTGGTGCAGCGGTTAATGTTGTCACCTCACAGCAAGAGGTTCTCTGGTTCGATTCTCAGCTGGGGTGCCTTCTCTGTGGAGTTTGCATGTTCTCCCTGTGTTCGCGTGGGTTTCCTCCAGGTACTCCGGTTTCCTCCCACATTCCAAAGACATGCATCTGGAGCATTTCTCCCCAGGCCTCTGCTGAAAACAGGCTCTGTGGAAACTAGTCGGACATTCCTGGTCAACAAATGTTAAATAAAAAAATAAAAATAAATAAATTCCAAATTCTATAAAACCTGCACAACTTTGCTGTAGAAGAAATGGAGAGCTACAGTCCTTTCTGACACCTATCCTGCATGTCCCTACCTGCCTTTCAGTATGTTTTTCCCCAGCTTGCCCGATTTCACCACTTTCTTATCACCCCTTTTTTCTTTTCTTTTTTTTAATTTTTAGTGCAGGTTTAAACAGAGCTAAGCAGCTCAGCGCACTTTGCAAACCCGCTTAAAACTCTTTAAAAGTGCCTTAATCATCTTATGTGTTCTGACAGTGTTAGGCACATCTGCAAAATAATCACCCTGGCCAAGTCTTGAACCCAGGCGTCTGTCCACCAACATATTCTGATTGCCACTGATACACTGCAAGTACATATAATGAGGAAATTGGCATTGTACTTGGGACTGTGAGGCAGACACTAGAGAAGTACACAGCCAAACAAATAATGATAGATGTACGTGAGGCCTGGGATAGCAGGTATAGATACCAACTGTACAAACTGTTGCAGAATGTCCACAGTAGTGCCCCTTAGTTTTGGTATGGTATCAGAAAAACATATATGTCTGCTAAAGTACTGGCAAGTCATTAAAGATTGAGGTTAGAAAATGATGACAGACATTTGAGTGTGATATCTCATACCCATCAGAAAACACATGCTAATGCAATTCCTGTGTCACAGACTGTACGCATGCACATATATCTTGCAAATACACTTGCTGCAGTAGTGACTTAGTAGCTCAGTCTGTTAAATGCAATGCATGTAGTACATTTTGCCACTGACAATCCTGGGTTCAAATCCACTGTGTTGCACTTCAATTACATTCTTGTAAATACAGCAAATAATGACAGAGTCATACAATTTTAACCAAAGCAGGTTGCTGCTACTGAATTAACTGCTACCCATGTTAGCAAGTCACAGGCCTGTAGGAAGTGACACACTGCACATATTCATATAGCCTATTTATATATCACCTACTATTCTCTGATTGACACTGTTAGATAACAGATGTACCTTAAGCACATGCCTTGACTGGACTGTTATGGTTACCCTCACCCTGACTCTGCTGTAACAACAGAGCGGACATTGCTCTCCCAGTGATACAAACAGCTTGCTGTCCATCATGTACACACTCCCCACTATGAGTACTAGGCAAAAAGGAGCAGCTGCAGGCTGCAACATATGCAGCTGTATGTTACTCTACCTGCTACATGCCTACCATACCTCACAACCCCCCTAGAACAAGGGATCCACACAACACCCATACATAAAGGGGTGGGGGGGGGCAAAGGTCTGGCAACAGAGACATGTGTCACAGTCTGCCCCTACAATAATACAGAACTGATAGACCAGCAGCTACTGCAGCAGCATGCATAGTCTGATGGGTATGACATCTAACACTGACATGTCTCTTCCCCCTTACTGATCTCAACCCACAATGTTTAAGACTGAACTGCCAGATAATCATAAAGTCATTTGATAATGTCCAAACATAGCATGCCAAACTATAGACATACTGTATAAATCTCAACCGTGGACAGTATTTGTACCTACCCTCTGTAATGCTATAGTCTCCACACCTCAGTAATGTCCATCTCACAGACTAAGAAAGGGCCAAGGCCTACATGAAGGCCTTAAATACTGCACTGTTGTGCCATGTCATTGGCTAATGTAACTGCATCCCAGCTGTTCTGGATGTAATTAGCAAGTCTGAGTCATGGATTGGTGCACAGGCAATTACCTGTTAATGAGCATTACCTACAAAAGGCAAGCAACTGCCTATGAAAACAGGTCTGTAACTTGCTTTATCAAGACAGATTGCAATTTACGAAGCATTGTTCTTGAGGATTTCTTCACAAAAGGATTCCATCACTCTACCAGGTATGTAATACAAGTTCCCATATAATTGGACGCAGATGGGAGGAAGCTGTTAAGGGGAATAGGGATTACAACAGTAGGCCTGTAGTACATCTCTGGGAATGACATGTAGTTGATACTCTGCTGTCCAACAGCTACAAGCAACTGTGCCTGCTGTGAATTACATCACAGCTGTGGCCCTCTCCTTCCCTCCAACAATAATCGGCTCCTGTGCAAATTCTACTGGATTATGTGTTAGCCATATTGACAGTAAGTATATGTGGGCACAACAGTCATATCACATGATGTACTATTATTCAGCTCCTCTCAGTCTGTGAATGTCACACAGGAATAGTTCAGATATTGTAAAGGTGCCCCTGGCTGTCCCTGATGTACTCTGGCTAGGTCACAGTTTAGTCGACATTCATATGTCATTGCTTGAGAGCTATGGCTAACATACCTGGCAACCCCATACAGCAGGAAGTCAGGTCATAGCCATTATTACTAGGGGGACACAGGCCCAACCTCAGCAACAGAGTGTACATATTGGTCATACAAAGTGAGAGTATGGATAGAGTAACAGATAGTACTGTAGCATAATTGTGTTTTGAGGGTTCTCGCATGTGACAGCTAGATTATCTGTCTTCTCAGAACAACCATCAGTTATTGGCCAACTGTTTGCCATACATCTACAAGTTTATGCAAAAATGACCACATATATCAGGCACACATACACATTCAGCAAACATCTGTGTACTGGAACAATATTACGCCTGCAGGGAGGATATACTACAGCAGGTTTGCATTGCTGTCTGTCATTGTGGCACACTGATGTTGATGGACTGCCCCATATACTTGTAATAGCACACACCTATGTGTCTGACAGTGTCTGTAGAACATAGTAGTGGGACTTTGACCACATGGGACACACCACAGTAAATGGCATTGATGGGTGTGGTGACATACAGCAGTCTCTGTTATGGCACACAGGGACATAATGATATTGCTACTATGTTGGTGATAGTGACATACTTAGTGTATTGATAAACTGTGGAGTATGGCATGGGAGGTAGCAGTGGATAGTGCAGGCCAATTTGGATGTGCAGGGTCTGTACATAGTGGATATCAACGTATCTGGTCCTATGATGTGTTCCCCTGTTGTCGTCTTTCAGAAAGAATGTATCAAAGGAGGCATCTGCCATTGTCAGAGGCTGAAAATAATGTCATTCTGGATGGCCTCAGACTACATCACAACATTCTGCTGTCGAGGACTTGCTAGCATAATGACCAATGTTCAGCACTGTGGGCTGACCTCTTTACAGCGGTCAACCAAGTAGGCTTACAGGACAGAACCTACGAGCAGGTCCAACACTGGGGTTGCAGATATGGTCAATGCTGGATGGCAAAGGTCTACCACTGTGGCCAGGGACTGTGCTGCCACTGGTAGAGAACCTGCAGCAGAACAACCACTCTCAGTCATAGAGGAGTTCCTGGCAAGCCTGGGAAGAACCACCAGCTCCCAAGCATCCACCACCCCATACATCGTAGAGGTGGGTGCCATAGCATCCACAGCAGAGGAGCATCCAAGTAAGCTTCCTGAGTTCATCACTTTAATACTGTATCAGTCATTCTGGCAGCCTCTGTATGCCAGTACATGGCTGTCAGGTCTATCTGCAATGGGGGATGATTTGGTTTTAATGCACAGTTGAGCACACATACTCAGAATATCAGCAATGTAGGCAGTATCACATTAGCTACAGTACATGGTGATATATGCACATATTACCCTTTAGCAATGCCACATTTGGGATTGCTGACAATACCTCTCCCTCACATTTCCATAGGTATGTCAGGTGTGGCCAGAGTCCAAGGTTTTGTACCTGGTAAGTGTGATATTGTACAAATGGCTCCAGAAATGCACACCACCAACTTCAGGGCTAATATTTATTAAAGCAAATGAAATATTGAGTGCTTTCATCTTGTAACAAAAGAGACTTTATCAGAATACATTCACTATTGAATTACAACATTTAAATACTGCAAAAAATTAGTGATGTACCATCGATGCAAGGACATGCAAATATGTGTCTGATGCACAGGGTGACTATATTACTTTCAATGTAGCTGTGTGGTGCAGTATTGTTATTCCATTGCAGGTGTCTGGGTCACAACAGGTACTGTGTGCTAGCATGTGTCATGAAAACACATGCCAGCACCATGGCATCAGCAATGCAGTGGAGGCAGTCACTGATGTCAGGCTGTGCTGCATCCATCTTGAGTTGGGTTCGGTACGTGCCTGTGCCTCCATGACAGCCTGAAACATATGGTGAGTGACCCATGATGTAACACATCTGACAGGAAGTGGATGGACAACAGTCCCCCTTTAAGCACCCCTGTCAATCTGCCCATATGGGACCTCACCAGCTGTCTGGCTATGGCCAATGTCTACATTCATTAATGCCATAGTTGTCACACTGTCCTATTCAATGTTGACACCATGTGGCTTCCCAATATCTGTGGCCTCTGGGGATTGGGTATGTGTGAGCATACTGACTGTGTGCAGAGACAATTAAGGCAGAAGAGGAATGTCAACCTCTGGGACAGATTCAGCCCCCAACAACCTCAACTGTGCATCACTATGGCCACCATCATTATCAGACCCCGATGGGACACTGACATCAGGTTATGAGGGGGACAGACTCCAACCTCCTCATTCACCTGTGAGGAGGAAGACAAAATCAGTACATTATTACTTGCACTATTATGTATGGTAACCCACACAGAGTCATACAGATGAGGAGCCACAACTGCATTACCAGTCACACATCTTCTCATCACTGATCTCATGCACAACACAGAACAACATACACAGACAAGATAGGCCCTTTCTAACATACACTTAGGCTGCATCCAGTGAATGTTGCCAGTACACTGCACCTGTGTGGTATGCAATATTGCGGTGTATGTGATAGAACTATACATAATACCCAGTACACCTATCCTGAGAATGATATGCCTGCTGTAGTATCACTGATGCAGGTATGTACCATTTCCCTATAGAGATTGAACAAGCATCCTGGAGTCATTGCCTCCTGTATAGCAGGCTGCATACTTCTTCATGACTATAACTGCACATGTGTTAGTGTTTGTACAAATAATCAGCTGTGATTATCCATTGTATGCACTGTAGTCAACTACTCCGATATGGAGCATACAACTATTCCAGGCTGGCTAAACACAGCAGTTGTACTTTGGGCTAAGTGGCAGTCCTTAACATTCATATGGTATATATGAGCCATAAAACAATGGTAAAACACTTACCAGGTACAGGACCACAGACTCTGGCCACATCTGATGTACCTATGAACATATGAGGGAGAATGATTGTCAGCAATACCAAATGTTACACTGTTAAGAGGGTAATATGTGCATATATCCATATGTACATTAGCTAATGTGATACTGCATACATTGCTGACATTCTGAGTATGTGCACACAGCTATGCATTAAAACAATCCCCCCCATGCATATAGACCTGACACCCATGTACTGGTATGCAGAGCCTGCCACAATGTCTGATACAGTATTATATTGGTGAACAAAGTAAGCTTACCTGGATGCTCCTCTGATGTGGAGGCTGTGGCACCCACCTCCAAGATGTATGGGGCGATGGATGCCTGGGAGCTGGTGCTCGATTGTAGGTTTGTCAGGAATTCCTCTGTGGCTGTGAGTGTTTTTATTTTTTGTTGCAAGCCCTCCACCGGTGACAGTACCATCCCTGGCCATACCAGCTGCCTTTTTATGTGCTGCATCGAGTATATCTGTGGCCCTGTTTTGGACCTGCTGGTAGGTCCTGTCCTGATGTCCACTTTGGTTAACTGCCCTGACGAGATCACCCCACAATGCTGCACACTGGTCATGCTGTTGGTGACTCCTTGAAAGCAGAATGTAATGATGCAATCTGAGGCCATCCAGGATAACAGCATTCTCAGCTGGGACTGGGAGATGCCTCCTTTGATACATTGCTCCTGAAAGACAACAAAAGGGGCATACATTACAGGACAAGATATGTGGACATCCACTATGTACAGACCCTGCATGACCAATACGGCCTGCACTATCCACCACTCCCTTACATGTCATATCCCACAATCTACCAACACACTACATGTGTGATTATCATCAAGATAGTGGCAATACTGGGTATGTCTCTGTGTGCCATGACAGATTCTGCTCTATGTCTCTCCACCCATCACTACAGTCTACTGTGGTGTGTCCCCTATGGGCAAGCTCAGACTAATATGTCATACAGCCACTGTCTGACAAATAGCTGTGTGATATTACAACAACTATATGGGGACAGTCCAGCAACAGCAGTGTGCCATAACAACAGACAGCAATGCAAACCTGCTGTAGAATATCTTCCCTGTAGGCATCCCACCTCCCCACTACACAGATGTTTGCAGACTGTGAATGTGTGCCTCATGAATGTGTTCCTTTTGGCACAAATATGTAGATACCTGACAAATGGTTGGCCAGTCATTGATGGTTGTTGACAGACAATAGGGAATCTGGCTGTCACATGCCATACTCCACAGAAAACATATATGCTGCAGTAATATCTGTTAGCATATTCATAGTTTTACATTGTATGGCCAATATGTATCCCCTGTCACTGATGTTTGGCCTGTGTCCCTCCATTACTTATGGCTATGACTGAATCTCTGCTGTAGGGGGTAACAGATATGTTAGCCATAGCACTCAACCAAAGAGGGATGGATGTCAACAAAACAGTGGCCTAGTCAGAGTACATCAGGGACAATCAGGGACATCTGTAGAATGACAGCACTATTTATGTGTGGCATTGACAGACTGAGAGGTTGTGAATGACAATACATTGTCTGATGTTACAGGAGTGTACACCTTTGCGTAGTGTCACCATGTCTAACACAGATTCCACTAGCTTTCCTACAATGGCCAACCATTGTAGAAGGGAGTAACAGGGGCAGAGCTGGGATTTGACTCAAAGCAGGGACAGTTGAGAGGCATGCTTGTAGCTGTTGGACAGCAGAGTATCACCAACATGTCAATACCATAGATGTATGATAGGCCCACTGTTGTGATCCATATTCCCCATACCTCCATCCTACCTTCTGCAACCCATTATATAGGGAAATGTGTTACATACCTGGTAGATTGAAGTACTCCTTTTTTTAAATGTTCTTCTGCACATAGCTTGCAAATCTGTTGTCTGTCTGAGCAAAACAACATACAGACCTGTTCCTCATTGGCAGTTGATTGCCTTTTGTAGGTAATGCTCATTAACAGGTAATTGCCTGTGCACCAATCTGTGGCTCAGACTTGCTAATTGCATTCAAAACAGCTGAGTTGCACCTTCATTAGCCAATGACATGGCACCATAGTGCAATATTTAAGGCCTTCATGTAGGCCTTGACCCCTTTCTTAGGCTTTGGATGAACATTAGTAAGGTGTGGAGACTACAGCATCACAGAGGATAAGTACAACTACTGTTCAATGTTGAGATTTCTGAGGTATGTTCACAGTTTTGCATGATATATTTGGCCATTGTCCCAAGAAATTGTGATTATGTGGCAATTCAATGGTTAACATTGTGGGTTGAGGTCAGTAAGGAGAGGGAGCCATGTGAATGTGATACATCATAACAAAGACACTTGGTAGAGAAAACCACTTTATGAAGCTTCATAAAGTGGTTTTCTCTACCAAGTTATCAGTCTTTTGCAGCTAGTGTTTTTTCTCTAATGTGATACATCATACCTGACAGACTATGCAAGCTGATGCAGTAGCTGCTATTCTATCAGCTCACTATCTTTGTAGGGGCAAACTGTGACACATGTCTCTGTTGCTGGACCTTTGCCCCCTACCCTTTATGTATGGATGTGTCTGGATCCCTTGTTCTAGGGGATTGTGAGGTATTGTAGGTCTGTAGCAGCTAGCTGAACATGCAGATGTGTATGTTCCAGGCTGCAGCTACTGCTGCAGCCTAGGAAACATAGGGAGGAGTGTGAACTCTTTGGAGGACAGCAAGCTGTACATGTAACTAAGGCAGCAGTATCAGCTGTTTCATCACAACACGGCCAGGGTAAGGGTACCCTTTAAAGTCCAATTGAGACATGTGCATAAGATACATCTGCTATGTAACAGTGCCAATCACAGAATAGTAGGTGGCATATAGTTTGGTTGTAAAAATGCATGCAGTGTGTCCCTACCTACAGGCCTTTGACTTGCAAACATGAGCAGCAGTTAATGCAGTAGCAGCAACCTGTGTGAGATAAAACTGTATGACTCAGTCATTACTTGCTGTGTTCACAAGAATGTAATTGATGTACAACACACTGGATTTGAACTCAGGACTTTGGGTGGCAAAACATACTACATGCCAGGCATTTAATAGACTGAGCAACTGAGTCAATGCAGTAGGTGTATTTGCAAGATATATGTCCATCATTATGTGCATGGCTTTCAAAGGCAATTGTTGTGCAGCATGGTCCCAGTTGTACAGATGCACTTTGCCATTTCTGCATTAGCAGGTGTGTTTAAAGATGTTGCTGACAAAAAGGAACAATTATCTGCTATCATACCTCTCACCCTGTTAAAGCAAGAAATCGACAATGCCATAAATAAAAATGGGGCAAAGGCCCATGAATAGGAACAATCGACATATATTGCTCTTACAAACTTAGAATGTTGATAGAATAACAGGTGTTGCATTAACATGTGTTTTCTGAAGGGTATGAAGTGTGACACTGAAATGTCTTTCGTGATTTTTCTAACCTCAATCTTTAATGACTTGCCAATACTTTGCCAAGAAAAATACTCTTTTATGAAAACTGGGCCAAAAATAGGGGGAAAAGCTCTGGACAGTCTGCAACAATCTGTACAGATGACAGTTATGCCTGGCATCCCAGGCATCATGTACATCCATTATTATTTATTTGGCTGTGTACTGGTGTAGAGTTTGCATCACTGTCCCAGGTACACTCCCATTTTTTCCATTATATGTACTTGCAGTGTCAGTGGCAGTCATATTTTTCTGGAAACAGCTATGTTAATTCAGAGCTGAGTGGCCTAGTGGGCTAATGCACTATGCTGTAGTGGCCAGGGGCCTGGGTTTGAGCCATAACAGCGGTAGCTGTTTTGTAGATGTAACTAACACTGTGAGAAACACATAAGATCATTAAAGCACATTTAAGAGGATTTGTGCGATGTGCCACTTAGTTCCATGCAAAACTGTGCTAAAAGTTAATAAAGAAAAGAAAAAAAGGGGTGATAGGGTAGTGGTGAAATGGGGGCAATCAGGGGGGAAAAACATACTGAAAGGCAGATAGGGTTGTGCAGGGAGGGTGTAGGAAAGGACCATAGCATTCCATTTCTTTTACAGCAACAGCTGCACAGTTTTTACAGACTTTGTACATGAATTTGGACTCTCAAACCCCAGAGAGAGAGGTGAGGACAACATAAATGTGTTGCCAAGCCAATTGGACCTAATTAGTTGTGTCCAGTGGACACATGCATGAAATAGAGAGCTTTGTATGGGGAAATATTTTTTTTTTTTTTTGAGACAGGTGCCCATTTTTTTAAGGCAAGAGTGGAATGTTGGGGAAGGGATGTAGGTACGTGTGGGGAGGTAAGTCGGGTAGGAGAGGTTGCATTTGCAGACAGACAAGACAGCATATAGGGGTGGTGTGTGACACATGAGGGGGGTAAACACCTTGGACAGGGAGGGTATTGTGAAATCAGATATGCATGTGCCCACAGACAGCAATAGTGTGACTGAGCTCCCCACCCATGGGCAGTTAACACTGCTCCTTCACTGCCTCGAATGTGGTTGTGCTGGAGGCTGAGTGCCAAGGCCAACAGGCCCCACCAGGTTGTTGAGTCTGCCCTCAATCTGGTGCAGGCATTGTTCATAACTCCTATGCACACTCCTGTGCACCATGGACGATAGTTGATCGTGGGTGACTACCACCCCTCTCCCACCACTCCCAGGGGAGAATGGGCACTGTCCCCTGAGGCAGTTCCACCAGAAGGTGGTGCAGAGGCAGCAGAGGGGGCACCACCAGCTTGGGTCCCAGATGTACTAGGACCCATTGCCATGGCCAGTTGAGGCAGGATAGGCAGATCAGCAGGAACCAGCCTACCGTGACGTGCTATGGTGATAGAGCTATAGCAGTGTGTATAGGTTAGTTATGAACAAAACATTTTGTTAGTTATAACAGCATGCCAGAACAGTGGAGATAACTCATTAACATAGCAATGCATATTATATGGAACACAACAATAAATAACATAACAGTCAGTATATTAACAGCATGCCAGTAACAGTTACAGTATAAGGCCAAAAACAGCAGTAATTCAACAGGATATGTTAATATGAAACAACTGTAATACATAACAATAATAAAACACATGCCCCAAAATAATGTTTGGAGAACAACATATGTTAATAGTAAACCATAACCAATGTATAACAATAATACATTTAGATGAAGATAAGTAGTGGGGAGAGAGAGAAATACAGTCCATTAATACTTGTATGGGCTATATAGTTTAGAACAGTACTGTTATATACTCTACAGGTCTATCCTTCCTTTAAGTTTAACAGTGCCCTATAGCTGCTGTAGCATGTACATACCTCTCAAGTGATCTACATGGGACAATATGGGCCAAGCAGTAACACCTGCAGGTACACATCTACAGAGAACACTTACACATCTGGTGGACCTATATAACTACCAAGATGTACTGTGGACTGATGTAATGTGACTGTGTTAGTGACAATCATGTCAAGGATACATGTGTGACAGAGGGATTACTCAACAGTAATTACAGTCTGTGACAGCGTGACACTTGAGAGACATGTATCTGTACAGTACAGAGAGTAAACAACTATCATGCTGTCCTTGGCAGGCATGTGGATAGAACTTCAGCAAACTTTCACAGACTCTTCAGCCATACAGCCATACCAGGATTACACATTTTATTTATTTTATTTTATTGTATTACTATTGTACTTTTTGCATTTATTTTATGAAGTCTTATCACATTCCTGGTCAATGCTCTTAACAGTCTGTTACATCTGAACACACACGCTATTTACTCATAATAAGGGCTACTTCACACATTTACCTGTATTTGCTGTGGAAAGAACATCTGTCATCAATACAAAACTGATTTAGTAATGTTTATTACTACATGGCAGTGGATTCGAACCCTGGTCTGTGTGTGGCAAAATGTACTTGGGACAGAACATTTAACAGACTGTGCTACTGAGCCACTGCTGCCTATTGATTAACTGATATTTGCCTAGAGCTCACCTGGAAACAAAATATGACCTGATAATAGTACTATAGTTTTATACTAGACTGCCATGACAGTTGAACATGCATGCACAAGATTCATGTATGACAGAGATTCTAGGTAAACTATACCTTACTACAAAGAATGCAGGTGTACACTATATATTGTTAATGGGTGGAAATATCTGTGAAGTCTACACGCCATATCAAATTACTGGGTTGGCTATCTCACCCATATATAGTTGCTAATAGTATATTTGCAGTCTACAGCTATTACGCTGTCATACTTGTCTGCAAAATCATACCTCGGAGCATGAATGCATATAGCTGAAATGCAATGGTTAATACAAGACAATCCTGATATACATATTATACCTTTGGTATTAATGGTATTGCTACAGATGTTACTGCAAAACAGGCGTCATAATGCATTTCATGTACTATAGCTCTGAATCTACAGTTATTGTGTAACACTCTTTATTAGCTATACCTTGAGGAAGGCAGTGGTATTCTTTTGTGTTTTTACTTCACAGCAGTTGTCATACTCAGTTTCAAGCAAAGCAGCCCTAATTACAGATGCATGGCACAACACAGCTTTATTAGGTTTTTTTCATGCATTTAATGGTGTAGTTTTGAGTCTTTATTCCACAACAGTTGATATAATGCAGGTGTTGCAATACAACTGTGATTTCACAATTATTGCAGTAGAAATTTTATTTAATTTACATTATCAGGATTAATGCTTTACTCTTCCCTGTTTGTTGCACTATAGTTGGAAGTAGTCATTTATTGCAGTACAGGCCTATGTCCACATTCATTGCAATATAAAAATATTTACTGTATGTACCTATTAGCAGTTAATGCCTTAGTTTTTCGTGCTTATTTAACTATAGATTGAAAATTAATCTGTACTCACCACACTCACAGCACAACCTGGCCAAGCACCCTGCATGTGCTTCTAGGTTGTGAGCTCTCTCCTCTGCAGCTGTAGGGAGACAATCACACCATTATGCATACTTGTCTATCAAACATTCAGATTAGGTATTGATAAAGCAATGCTAACAGTACTTACAAACCTATGGGACATTCCCTGCCTGAGCTTCCCAGACCTAGATGTCCAGAAATTCCCCCTTCCAATGCTTCAGGTAGTTATAGTGGTGATGGACCTGCTCACCTGTGAGGGGGATACCTGTAGCACTGGTGATATTGTGTGTCAGCCAGTTCCAGGCCTCTGGCTTGTACTCTGAGCCTTGGAACTGTCTCTGCAGCAGCCAGTCTTCATGGTCTTTCAACAGGAGTCTAACCTTGACCCTGAACTCCTGAATGCCCCACTGCTGTGCCCAGAAGTGTGCACCCTCTACACTGCCTGCCATAGTTCCTGCACAGTTCAAACTCCAACTGTTTATGCTGTATTCCCACCTGTTGTACTTAATATAGCCTGTTTTCTGCCCTTACACACCAGTGGGCAATTTTTTAAAATGCGGATGCAAACCAGCACAGGTGAGCTAAGCAGTGCTTAGCAGTGCACAAACCAGCCAAGCAATGCCAAGCACTGCCAAGCATTGCTTAAAAAGAGATTGTTTAAGCAGTGCTTAACTGGTCTGTGCAAGTCTTAGCAGAGGTTAGCTGAGCTCAGCAGATCATGATTTAAAAATAATTGGCATAATGTATATTTCCAAATTAATTGCTTAGGTTCATAGGTTCATAGGTTCATACTAGGCTATCTGCCCGAGGGCATTTACAAGCCTAGCCCATCGTTTTGTGGCTTACGCCACCCCTTTAGTATGGGGAACTATACCCATTATTTTGCTGTGCCTCTGTCGAGCAGTGACACTGAGGTTATCCCTGGGGTATATCTGTGATCTCCCATCCATTGGTCAAGATTTCTCTTGAACAAGGCCAGCGAGGTACTCTGCCTCACATGTACCAGGATTTTGTTCCACAGCATAGGGAGTCTTTGGGTGATGAATCTATCCCTCCAGCACGTCCTATTAATAGCCGTGTCAAGGTTTAAGTCTCCCGCCCTTGTGGCTCTGATGGATCTAGATTTTTTGAGGTGAAGCATATTCATCAAATCTGGGTTTGACATGGCCTTGTATGTTAGGCAAAGGTCACCTCTGAGCAAGCGGTAAGCGACTGAATAGAGCTGGAGTTCTTTCAGTCGGGCAGCATAGGACAGATTTTGAGACCTTTTATCCTTTTGGTGAGGAACTTTGTGGCCTCTCCAGCTGCTGCAAGTGTCGGGTCAGATACATTCCGAATGGGGCATTGTACTCAATCATTGGTCTGATGAGTGATGAGTAAAGGGAGACTATGACCTCCCTTGATCTAGATGAGAATCCCTTCATGATAAGGTGGGCAATGTAGAAGGTCTTCCTAACTACTTTAGCTACATGGGTGTCGAATGACAGACTACTATCAACCTGGGTCCCCAGGTCCCTGATAACTTCTTCTGTGCTCAGTGGATTGCCACCTATTTGGTAGCTAGGGGTAACCTTGTTTTTCCCGAAGGGTATGACTATGCATTTTTTGGCATTTAACTTTAGGCCGTGGCTCTGGCACCAGTTATCTGTTTCTGTGAGACCCTTCTGAAGGATATCTGTATCAGATGTGTTTTCTACTATGGCGCCCAGTTTGCAGTCATCTGCAAACTTTGTCAGCCATAACCCTCCTGTGTTTGCTTGTACTGGAAAAGTAGATGCCAAACAAGAGTGGGCCCAGGACTGAGCCCTGTGGGACACCACTTGTGACAGGCTTTGAGTCTGACATGGCGCCAGCAACTCTGACCCTGTGGGTTCTGTCACTCAGCCAGTTTGCAACCCATCTTGTGATGTATGGGTTGACATTTAAGCTGATGAGTTTTTCAATGATACCCGAGTGGGGTATTGTATCGAAGGCCTTAGCCAGATCGAGGTAGGCTGTATGGACTGCCTTTCCTCATCAATGGCTTTGGTGACTGTTTCAAAAAGTCAACCAAGTTTAAAAGGCATGATCTGCCTTTGACAAAGCCAAACTGGGTTGGATCCAAAGTCTGCAAATTCCCTATGTCTTTATTTATGAGGTCCATTATGATCCTCTCCATGGCTTTGCAGATAAGGCTTGTCAAGCTAATGGGCCGGTAATTTCCAGGGTCGGTGGAGGCACCGCCTTTGTGAAGTGGTACCACAGTTGCAGTGCGCCACTCCTGGGCGTATCCAGAGGTAAGACTTTGATTAAACAGCTGTCCTAGCTGTGGGTTTAATTCCTCATTGAGTTCATGGAGCACACAGCCGGGGACACCATCAGGTCCCATGGATGCTGTGTTTTTTGCTTTGGAGAGAGCAGTTCTCACTTGGGCGCTGGAGATGTTTGGGGGGCTGCAATCGTTTGGTATAGATATCTCTCCTTTTGGGGGGGGGGGGGGGGGGAGTTTGCACTGAACCTGTCAGCCAGTATGTTGGCAATGTCTGTAGGATCAGTAATCTTCACATCATTTTGAACTAGCTCTGAGCATATCTGGGAGTTTCCTCCCAGGTTTCTAACATAGCTAAAGAAGGCCTTATGATTGTCTTTTGAGTCTTTAGCTATTTTTCTCTCGAAATTTGCTTTGGATGATTTTATGAGAGCTCTTAGTTTTTTACTTATAGTGATCAAGGGTGTCTTACCTTTTAAGGATTTTGCTCTATCTTGTAGTAGCTTCCTCCTTTTGTTGTAGAGTTTGTTTATGGCTGGGGTCCACCAGACTGGACGCTTGCCTTTGGTACAAAGAGTCTTTGTTTTGCTTGGGATTGCCTTATCCATGCAGTCCTGCAGGTTCTGGTAGAAGGCATTTGTAAGTGATTCAGCGGCTTGAGTACTGTTTTCCATGGCTCGGGGGCCTTAAAGGAGACCACACTAGTCTTTAGAAGTGTGAAGTCGGCTTTTGAGAAGTTCTTTACTGTGGTCTTTTTTATTTCAGATGGGGGTGGGATGAGGACCTCCAGCGAGATTAGTTTGTGGTCTGATCTCCCTTTCATGTATTCAAACTGTGCACTTACTGCACAGAAGGCTGTAACTATATCCACTTGGCTACATGGACATGTGGAATACTGATATACTTTTACATATACCTCTGAGCCACATTTAAGTAATGCTAAGTACTGCATAGTGCCACGTTAACCCACTAAGCAATGCTTAAACTTGACCTTTGAATCAAAAATTGAATGCATCCAGTTTCTATTTTTAGATGTCTGACATGTGTCAATTGCTGCATGCCACGCAAACTTTAAAAAGAAAAATTATTAAATACATGGAAATCATGCACTTGAACAGTGCAGGGTGTGTGTTACTCATCTGGAAACACAGTTAGCGACACTGATTCAATAACCGTATTCCATAGCTCTCCCTTGGCAACACACCATCATTAATATTCATGGTGCACTACCACGGGGGAACCGTGTACACGGACATTTTAACTTCCGTGAAAGGTCTACACTATGCCTGCACAGCATTTATTAATTCTGGGGGTATGTTAAAAGAATACATAAAAAGTTATATTATGTTATATGGGCTATGTGGAATGAAAGAATAAATGGAATTATGTTTAATGGTAAATGGAGTTTAGCACCAGTATTAAGTAAAATCAGATGGTGGTTATGGAAAAAGGAGTGGGGGTCTAATATGTATAAAAAGTTAGTATGATTGTGTAAACAGATTTGCATATGTCTATATATATATATATATATATATATATATATATTTATATATATATATATATATATATATATATATATATATATATATATATATATATATATATATATATATATATATATATATATATATATATATATATATATATATATATATATATATATATTTGTACACTTGTGAATAAGAGTTATTTTACATCTACCTGAGATGCCACCAGCAACAAGCAGATGGCGCCTCAGTTTAACATCTCATCTGAAGGGTGACACACTCTGGAGTACAGCACTGCATTGTTAGTAATTGATCAACTCGGTATGGGAATAGAACCCACAACGCTGCAGTGTTAGTAATTAATCAACATGGTGTAGGGACAGAACTCACAGTCATCTGCACTAAAGGTAAGTGGGCTATCTGTTGTAGCCCACTGACACAATTCATGTTAAAACAATGTTTGACTGGAAGCTTTTATTGATTTAGATTAATTATTTAAGAACCCCTTATCACTCAACACTTATCACTCAACACAATGCCACTTCTTTCTTGGAGTCAAAGTTAAACAGGGAATTGTAGGAGAACCAAAACTTGTTAGGGCCATGTGAGTTTCCATTTATACATTTTATGAAAGAACTTTTAAATCCACTGGTGTCCCATACATATGACTTTTAATATTTCCATTTCAAATATGTGATTTACCAAGGAATAGTGTGGAATTAAAAGCCATTCAGAGGTCATGGTCCTGTTTCATCTCACTTCATAGCTCTTTTAATTGGTAATTTGTTTTTTACTACTGCGCATAGATTTACATGACATTGACTGGGAATTGCTTGTCTTGTATCATATGTATTTTGACAGTGTGAACATAAGCCACACATTGCAATCTCTGCTTGTATTAATTGAAAAACACTGCTCTGTCTTTTTCTTGTTTAATGGCATTCAGAAAACTAATTACTACAAATGCATGTTTATTTTCCTGTCTGTACTTTTATCTCATAAGTAGGACAATTCAATGAGTAATGAAGCATAAATTAATGCCATGCTCCATTATTACAATATTTTGTATGCAACATTATAACAGACACATTAATAAGCCAACCAAAACTATTATACATTCATTCTTTGATATTATATGACCATCTGTTAACATTTTATTCAGTATTCCTCTTCTCTTCTATCCCCGTTGTACTTTTAAGGAATTTCTAATTTGCCAAAAGAGACACATTTCATGTTTCAGTTTCATTATTATATAAATGTCTGTCACAGATTTTGCTAGTACTGTTTTTTGGAACATAGTTTGCTGATGCCTACAAATGCTTAACATCTGCTACTAATTATTTCAGAGACCTGGTTTGTAGATGTGTTGTGCTGACTGCCCAAATTTTTCATGTTGCAAACCAAGTACTGCCAATTGCACAATGTTGGTACTTCACAATGTAGAAATTTTAAAACTATCTTACCAAGATTAAGGTAGTATAGTTATTGATAGCTTCTGTAAAATTCAGAAAGTATTAAATATAAATATTATTTATTAGATGGCTGGCAGTGTAATAATAATCATCATAATAATAATAATAATAATAATAAGAAGAACAACAATACAGCAATTTAAGTCAATCTTTTGTGCATAGTGGCTTATTTTTTTCTGTTTTCCTACTTATACATTTAGTATATGTTTTGTGTCATAAAGCCAAAGCAAAGTTTAGTTAAGTTTGGGTGTTGGCATAATGGTTAAGGTATTTACTAAACAGATGCAAGGTACAGGGTTTCAGTCTCACTTTTGAAGGGAAATTGGATAAGCTTAAAATGAGTAGCAAGGGCAACTAGCCTAGTACTTACCTAAGAACCTAGTTAAATGTCTTTAGATGATTTTACAACATTACCAAGTAAATATATTTTTGTGTATACTGTGTATAAAGCTGAAGATTGTTGCTAAATACAGCAACAGGCGTTACAACTGCAAAACACTTTCATTTTGTGCAGCCCTTCTTTGTGACACAGTAACACATTATTCATGCCTTATTTTCACATCTTTCATATCTTGGTATTTAACCCATCTTTAATGATAACCTCATATGTCTTCTCTGCAGATAACTTCTTGTTAAACTAGGCAGTATTGAGGTAAATTTAAGCAGGGTGCCTTCTCCTTGCTTATGAAAATACACATTGATTAAGAATGTTTTTGTAGGTTTCCAACTTCAGAACATAAATATTTACAATTCTCACAGAGCTTTATACCTGTGATATCAGTTCTAACTCTTCTATGTTTCTAACACATATCTTTTCTAATAGGTTTTAAGACTTTATGCTTACCTTTTGGAAAGTAATGTTTTCACCTGCTTATGTCAAAATGATACTTGCAGCATCTGTCTCTAAATGTACTTGTTTCAGTTACAAGAATACAATATTTTAACTATAAGGTAGCAAACTGTATCTCTTCTGTTTCTGTAGTGCTCCTAAATTCCCAGGACCCTAAAAATCACTATCTGTAATTGATCTTTGTAAAACATGCTAGTAATCAAAGGCAGCCACTTTGGGCCTGGTGCTGGCGGGAGGCGGCATACACATTATAAAAAACTGTCCACATAAGCATTAAAAAGAAAAAAAAATGTTTTGATTTATGTCATGCAAAATTTGGCTTACTGGCATTGCTGCTGTCATAAATAATGACAGGCATGCAACTTTCAGATTTTGTATCCTTCAGAATATGCTTGATAATGCAAAGACTGTTATTCTAATAATGTTTCTAAGTATATAAACATCTTTAAATACGTTTCTAATTTTTGGATCTTTGTCTCTGATTCTTGAGCAAAGAAGTTGAGAGGCTGAAGGAGGTGTAATGGGTTATATAATAAGGTTGTGGCAGCAATGAGCTAGGATACTTTTCTGAGTTATTATTTATAAATGTATTAATTCACTTTATCTCAAGCTGATATCTGAGGTGTATAATGTGAAGGATAGTAACTGATAGTGTGTTTGTGTGTGTGTGTGTGTGTGTGTGTGTGTGTGTGTGTGTGTGTGTGTGTGTGTGTGTGTGTGTGTGTGTGTGTGTGTGTGTGTATGTATGTGTGGGGTGGTATATGTTCAGTCATGAAATAAATGCATTGAACCTCTGTTCATCAAATGTTCAGTTCAGCAAATATTCAATCATAGGTTCAAAGGTTCATAGGTAGGTACTAGGCTATTGACCCTAGGGCCTATACAAGCCTAGCCAAGAAGGTACCCTGGCTTTCGCCACCCAAGAAAATTATTTTCCTGTGCCCCTGTAAAGCAGAACCACAGAAGTGATCCCCGGGGTGAATTTGCTATTAACCATCCAATCATCAAGATTTTTCTTAAAGAGTGCTAATGAGGAGCTCTGTTTGACATAGATAGGTAGTCTGTTCCAGAGTATGGGAAGTCTCTGGGACAGGAATCTATCCCTCCAGCATGTTCTGGTTATTGTGGTGACAAGGTTTAAGTCCCTAGAGCATGTAGCTCAGAGGGATTGGGATTTCTTTAAGTCGAGCATGTTCAACAGCTCTGGGTTTGACATATCTTTGTATGTTAGGCAGAGATCGCCTCTGAGTAGGCGATATGCAACGGAGTAAAGCTGGAGTATTTTGAGATGGTCTGTGTAAGGCATCTGTTTGAGGCCAGTAATCCTCTTTGTGAGGTATTTTTGCGGCCTTTCCAGTTGTTTTAGATGTCTTGTGAGGTACATACCAAAAAAGGCATTGTACTCTATAATGGGTCTAATGAGTGATGAGTAGAGGGGAACAATGACCTCTTTTTTTCTGGATGAAAAACCTTTTGTGATGAGGTGTGCCATGTAGAAGGATTTCCTGACCACTGTGGTGATGTGATTATCAAAGGAGAAACTACTGTCCACCTGTGTCACAAGGTCTCTTATCACACTTTTGGTGTTAAGTAGACTACCGCCTATGTGGTAGTTCATGGGTACAGAGTTTTTACCAAAGGGGATGACAATGAACTTTTTGGCATTGAGCTTGAGACCATGGCTTTGACACCAGGCATCTGTCTCAGTGAGGCCCTTTTGTAGGATGTCCACATCATTAAGAGATTCGATTATGGCTCCTAGTTTGCAGTCATCTGTAAATTTAGTTAGCCAAAGATCTTCTGTATTAGCCTGTACTTCAGAGAAGTAGATACCAAACAGGAGAGGACCCAGGACTGAACCCTGTGGTACTCCACTTGTCACTGGTCTGATGTCTGATTTGGAGTCTGCTACTTTCACTGTGTGGGATCTGTCAGTAAGCCAGTTGGCAACCCATCTTGTGACAAAGGGATTTATACCTAGTTTAGTGAGTTTATCTATAATTCCAGAGTGGGGGATGGTGTTGAACACCTTGGCGAGCTCTAGATAGGCTGTGTGAACCACCTTACCCTCATCTATGGCTTTGGTGACTACTTCAGAGAAGTCTATCAGGTTTAGGAGACATGATCTGCCTTTTACAAACCCGAACTGTGTGGGGTCCAGAGTTTGGAGATCTCCAATGTCTTTGTTTATGAGTTCCATGATGACACATTCCATGGCCTTGCAGACCAGGCTCATCAGGCTAATGGGGCAGTAGTTCCCGGGTTCTGTTGGGCCCCCCTTTGTGGAGTGGGATAACCATCACGGTGCACCATTCAAAGGGCACAAAACCTGAGGTGAGGCTATGATTGAACATGGTACTTAGTTGGGGTGCCAGTTCATTCTGTAGTTCATGTAGAAGGCAGCCTGGGATGTTATCAGCTCCCATGGATGCTGTGTTCTTGGCTTAGGAAAGTGAGGTTTTTACCTGTGCAGCCATGATTTCAGGAACTTTGCATTCTTCCGGTATAAAGATGGGCCCTTTAGGGGGTGAGAGGGGGGTAAAGTTAGCACTGAATCTATCTGCTAGGATGTTGGCAATATCAGTTGGTTCTGTATATTTAGTGCCATTGTGCTGTAACTCAGAGCAGATCTGAGTGTTGCCATTGAGATTCTTGACATAGTTATAGAATGCTTTGTGGTTGTCTTTAGAATCAGTGGTGATTTTGTTTTCATAACTAGCTTTGGAGGATTTTATGAGGGATCTCAGCTTCTTACTGAGGCTGACCAGGGAGTTCCTCCAATAGTTGGATTTTGCTCTTTTTTGTAACAGTTTCTTTCTTCTGTTGTAGAGTTTGTTTATGGCAGAAGACCACCAGATTGGCTTCCTTTTTTGGAGGATAGCATATTGGTTCTGTTAGGAATAGCATGATCCATGCACTCATGTAAGTGCTTATAAAGTGCATTTGTGTAGGATTCAGCAGACGTACCTCTATTGTCCATCTGCATGGGTGTCGTGAAGTATGCCACTTCTATCTTTAGAAGTGTGAAGTTGGCTTTGGAGAAATTTTTTACAGTTGTTTTCCTAATGGGGGATGGGAGCGGTATGTGGAAGTCTAGGGTGATTAGCTTGTGGTCAGATCTGACCAACAAGGAGCTGACCTCTGGTGTGGAACACCAGTTACCCATGCTGGTGATGACCAGGTCTAGGATATTGCTGCCCCTGGTGGGGGTGTGGATAAGTTGATCCAAGGTGTTGGAATTGATGATTTCCAGAAAATGTTGAGCAAAAGAGTTGGTACATGAGTAGTTTTCCCAATTAATGGTAGGGCAGTTGAAATCACCCATTATTAGAGTGTTGGGTTATACCTTAATATTTTCCAGTGTATCAAGAAAAGAGGATTGGGAATCGTGGGGCATGGTAGGGGGTCTGTAGCAAGCAACAATCTGGATTGTGGTTTTGCCCAGAGTTAGTTGAACTTGGATAATCTTGGCTGCATTATGCTGAGCAACTAGCTTGGAGGTGTGGATATCCTTAATGAATATGGACACGCCTCCACCTTTAGTGTTTCAGTCTGGTTTTGGTGGCCGAAAGGTCTGGTATGAATTATAGCCTGGTAATGCAGGGGTGCTCTCTGGGGCTTTGAACCAGGTCTCTGTCACTGCACAGATGTCAATGTTTTCCATTTTAAGGAGTGCCTCAAGTGAGTGCATTTTGAGGTTTAGACTTCTATCATTGAGTAGCATTACCCTCAGATTTTGCTTGCTTATACCTGTTACGATGGTGAATTTGTCATTTGAACCTTGCCTAAAAAAGGCACTATTGGGGTGGCAAGAGCCTTTGCCAGTATCCGGAATCCCAAGGGTGACAGGTGCAGGCCATCTCTGGCAAAGCAGCGTGGTCTGCCGATCATGTCATCCCAGGCAGATAGATACTGGATTCCCTTAGAATGACACCAGAAGCTTAGCCAATTGTTAAAGTCAATCATTTTGTCCTTGTACTGTGGTATCATTCTGGGTGATGACAGGATGCTACTCAGGGCTAGGGTCATACCTGCCTGGGCTACAAGATCAGAGAGCTCCTCCGTGTCTCTTTTCATGTAGTCCAGGGAGGTACGTCTCAGATCATTCACATCAACATGGACAATGCCAGAGTCATATTTGTACTTGTTGTGGAGTGACCTGAGTGCATGCATTATGGTGGTTCCTGGCACCTGACAGGCAGCTGACAGTAACTTTTTCCTTGTTTCACCTGGTGAGTGGAACATCAGTGTGCCTGACTATAGAGTCACCTATGACTAGAGTGTTGGGTACATTATGCCTTATGGGCTGTGGTTGAGTGGCACACTGATTATGTGAGCTATGTGTCATTTGGGTTGTGTTGGGGGTGGAGGTTGCTTGCATTTCTGCTTTGGAGGTCTTGGTTGTTTGGGCAGATTTTTACTGAGAGCCTCTGTGAATGTAGGTGTGTGTTTTGTGCTTCTGTGTGTGTGTTTTGATGGTGTAGGTTTTGAGGGACTATGTGATGAGTGTGGTGCAGTGCAAGTGTTTACCTTCTCCTCTTGACTGTCTAGTCCAGTCTTCAGTGAAGAGAGCTTTGCTTCCAGTTTGGCTATATAAGTGCATCTCTCACAGGTCATAGTGTTGGGTGGTAGGAGAAGAGGGTTGTCTGTGTACATGAGGCAATTGCTGCATTGTCCCAAGATGCCCAGATTCATCAGGTAGACAGGAGAAAACACCAGGAGCTGACCTTACACATGCCTGAATAGGTGCTTATTTATTAAGTACTAAAAACTGTTTTCCTCTAGACAAGTGAGGAAAGTTGACTGCTGTAGTAATTTATAACTTATTTAGTGCTTACAATGAATTCTGAACAAGTGATAAGCTCAAATAAACAGATTTGAGTGCTAAAACTAAAAAGCTGGCTAGTTGCAAGGGAAAATTTGAAGAACAGACTTTATGGCGCCAGGAATAGTTTAACCCTAGTTAAGTGTGGGTGGGGGGGCTCAAGAGATCACAAACAGTCCTGGACACAGCAAATCCATATCTGGACAAGACCTGCCACAGGAAAGGGGGGAAGCAAGCTTAGATTTTTTTTTCAGTAAAAGTGGAAATGGAGAAAGCTGGAACAGAAGTTAATTCAATGTTAAGAATTGGAGTAGGTTGGCCTTCACAAATATTCTCTATTAGATTGAATGAACTAATGACACTAGACTGGGAGGAGTGTCACAGATCAAATATACAGTATGGGTGGGCAACTGCAAAGCCACCAAGTATAAGAACACCACAACACTAGGGAGGGAGGGTGGGAAAAATTACAGTTCCTAGCTGTAGCCACTAAATGAAAGTTTTAAACAGATCAAGGAGCAAGCAGTCTCTAGAGAATGCTTTTAACTGTAAACAGACAATTATAGTAATGCACACTATTACAGTTCCTAGCTGTAGAACACAGAAACCTCAAAAAATCAAAAATGCACAGAAAAGCTCAGATAGAACACTGACATACAACTCTCTGTATGAAAAAGCAGTTTACAGTTAAGTAATTCAGTAAACATGCAATTAGAGTAATGAAACAGTATCTAGCAATGAAAATACAGTTAAAACAGTGTAAAACAGTACACAAATGCAGTGAAACAATAAAAAAAAAAAGATTTATAACAGTGCAAAATGTAGTAGATCAACTGTATAGCACAGTTATAAGCATTTCAGAAGTGCAGTTCAGGGAAATAAGTGTAAGAAATAACATATCCTGCTCTTGGAATCTTAAGGAATTTCCACTTAGTTTCAGTAATGCAATACAGTCCACAGCCTGAGCAATACAAGCACAACCTTTTCAAGACACAGTGTTTATATACCAGTAAGAATGGAAGAGTTAGAAGATCAAATTACTACTCAGCCCCTGCTATTACCCAATCACTCGTACTACAGAAGGTCAGGAGGCCTTGTTACTCTCAATAATAATGAAGACAATCAGCAGAAAATGGCTGCCAGAAACACAGGAACCTCAAACAAAACTACCAGCCTATACAACAGGCCTCTATCAAGATTATGCCACCTGAGCAGAACACAGAAACCTCACTTTAAAAGCATATAAAGAACACCTACAAAGAGAAAATACAAGTCTCAATATGAAAAAGCAGTTTACAATTTAGTAATTAAATAAAAATGCAATTATATTAATGCACACTATTACAGTTCCTAGCTGTAGCCACTAAATGAAAGTTTTAAACAAATCAAGGAGCAAGCAGACTCTAGAGAATGCTTTTAACTATAAACAATTATAGTAATGCACACTATTACAGTTCCTACCTGTAGAACACAGAAACCTCAAAAAAATCAAAAATGCACAGAAAAGCTCGGATAGAGCACTCACAAACAGAAAATACAACTCTCAGTATAAAAAAGCAGTTTACAGTTAAGTAATTCAGTAAACATGCAATTAGAGTAAAGAAACAGTATCTAGCAATGAAAAATACAGTTAAAACAGTATAAAACAGTACATAAATGCAGTGAAACAATAAAAAAGCTTTATAACAATGCAAAATGTAGTAGATCAATTGTATAGCACAATTATAAGCATTAAAGAAGTGCAGTTTAGTGAAATAAGTGTATGAAATTACTTATCCTGCTCTTGGAATCTTAAGGAATTTCCACTTAGTTTCGGTAATGCAATACAGTCCACAGCCTGAGCAATACAAGCACAACCTTTTCAAGACACAGGGTTTATATACCCGTAAGAATGGAAGATTTAGAAGATCAAATTACTACTCAGCCCCTGTTATTACCCAATCACTCGTACTACAGAAGGTCAGGAGGCCTTGTTACTCTTAATAATAATGAAGACAATCAGCAGAAAATGGCTGCTAGAAACACAGGAAACTCAAACAAAACTACCAGCCTAGACAACAGGCCTCTATCAAGATTATGCCACCTGAGCAGAACACAGAAACCTCACTTTAAAAACATAGAAAGTACACCTACAAAGAGAAAATACAAGTCTCAATATGAAAAAGCAGTTTACAATTTAGTAATTAAATAAAAATGCAATTATAGTAATGTACACTATTACAGTTCCTAGCTGTAGCCACTAAATTAAAGTTTTAAACAGATCAAGGAGCAAGCAGACTCTAGAGAATGCTTTTAACTGTAAACAATTATAGTAATGCACACTATTACAGTTCCTAGCTGTAGAACACAGAAACCTCAAAAAATCAAAAATGCACAGAAAAGCTCGGATAAAGCACTCACAAACAGAAAATACAACTCTCAGTATAAAAAAGCAGTTTACAGTTAAGTAATTCAGTAAGCATGCAATTAGAGTAAAGAAACAGTATCTAACAATGAAAAATATAGTTAAAACTGTATAAAACAGAACATAAATGCAGTGAAACAATACAAAAGCTTTATAACAGTGCAAAATGCAGTAGATCAACTGTATAGCACAATTATAAGCATTTCAGAAGTGCAGTTCAGTGAAATAAGTGTAAGAAATAACTTATCCTGCTCTTGGAATCTTAAGGATTATTTTACCTAGGAAATAGAGATGGTTTGCCATTTTTCCCCACTGTACTGTGATCTTAGATTTGGTATATATAAGTAGGGGGTGGGGGGGGCATAGCCCTCCATTTTGGTGGGTTTGGTATTCTGCAGTGTGTGTTTTGGTATGCATATTCGTCCACAGTCTCTTTTCCCTGGGTAAAATATTCAGTGATTGAACATTTGCTGAATTGAACATTCAATGTTTTACATTCGATGAACAGATGTCTGATGCATTTGTTATTCAATGACTGAACAGACCTCTGTTTTTGTTTACATATATATATATATATATATATATATATATATATATATATATCAGTGTACAAATTCTTGATTCCTACATCCCAGAGTAGTTGTGGTGTAAAGGAATTAATCAATTGTAGTAAACAGGAACATCTTTCCATCAGCCATGTTGTTTATGTATGAAGCTTGACTTCCTTGTTTCGTTGACTGTTAACAGTATGGTTATTATTTGACTATGAACAAACTGGGCAGCATGAAGTCGACAGATTAATGTTAATATTTTAATTATGAATGTATTTAATTTAGCTTGCCTTTTTGCAGGCACATGGGTGTGAAATGTATACATTGTGTTAGATTACAGATGTTTGTCTGGTACTTAGTGTAAATGAATATGACTAAGAGCTGTTAATAAGCTGCGCCCTATAGTGCAGGTTTTGTTCACTCAGTCTTCATCTGTTTACTTTGTGACTTTGACCAAGTCACTTTCCATAGGGTCTATATTAGATAATCAAACTTTCAAAAGTTCGACTGTCATATGGTCGACACCATATGATTGAACTTTTAAAAGTTCGAACATCTAATAAAAAAAATAAACTGCACAAATAACCTACCTAAACATTTTAAGCTGCACCCCCCACACCCCCTGCTCTTTAAATATACCAATTCCGAGATCGCACTAAAGTGCAGAAAAGGGAAATCATCCCATTCCGCACTGTACGGACATCTCTGTTAAAACGTTCAAACTTTCAAAAATTCGATCATATGGTGTCGACCATATGACACTAGAACTTTTGAAAGATTGATTATCTAATATAGACCCTTTTCATATGATAACCTCATATGTCTTCTCTGCAGACTGTGTTCCTGGACTGTCCCTGAAAGAAACATTTATGTCCAGTGGGCTGTTCCAAGCTAATAGCAAATGCATTGCACATTTGTCAATTGAATTCCTGCACTCTTCACATAGTTTGTATTTCACTAGGAATCCCTGCACTTCTTTTGTAGCTTAATGCGTTGTCAGATGCATTTTCAACAAACATGAGTTTCAAGGGAATTTTACTGTTGCTCACGATAATACTATTTTTAATGTGAGAGTGCTGTTTCTTTATAAAAATTGCACCCCTCAGCTGTACAGATTTTTGCAAAATGCCCAGATTTTTGCCTCATATTTTTGGTGTGTTCCTCCTAAAATCTGTACTTTTCTGGCACATAGCTGAGAATTGAACTCATTAAATAATGACAAATGTTTCAGTTTAAGACTCCACATCCTTCAGAAAATTCATGCTAATGCAAAACATATTATTCTATCAACTTTCTACGTTTGTAAGAGCAATATTTAAAATCTGTCCCTGCTTATCCCCCCATCATTTTAGACTTTGTCCAGATTTTATGCTCTAGGTTGAGAGGTTTTCTATTGTAAAAGTTTATTTAAATCAAAGCTAAATCTTTGTGATCATTGTAAAAGTAAAGAGGAAAACAATGTGCACACTGGCAAGTTTGAACAGTGTTTCAGGTAATTAATGAGAGACAGTCAAGTAATGGGATATTGGTATGGTTTTGGGTGGGAACTGGCGTATCACTGCCTGTAGCCCCATGTGACCATGATCCAGCTCTGCTAGTAATAACTTATTTATTTGTTTTTAACTTTCCATTAAATGTGTTTATTGCAAGCTAAGAGAATGTGCCTTGGAAAATAATAATTTCTTTCCTTACTCATTTGTATGTTATGTACACTGATCACTCACACTAATGCAGCATTTACATGCTGCTGTAACATCTGCTCTCAGGTGCGTTTGTTTATTTTCTGCTGACCAGTACAGTCTTGCAAAACAACAGAGGATGCACAGATGCTTAACAAGTCCCTAGGTAAAATTCACACAATAAAATGTTTCAAAGTATAAATCTGAAATTGAAGCCTTTCCATTATTAATAGCTTTGTCACTCATCCAGGGCTTTAAGCTACATAAGCTCACTTTTCTCCTGTTTAACAAATTTTGTAGAATAGTGTTTAGCTATTTCTGTGTTAACTCAGGTAAAAGCAATCAAAAATAAATTATTCTCACTTGCATATTCAATCCCATCAGCACTTCCCTTGCTTGTTTATGATTAGACCAGGACCCATGTATTTGTCATCAGTGTAACTGATACATCTTCTAATTCTGCATATCACATTAATTACTGGAGTTCATTTGGTTGTCATTACAGGTGTGGCTTAAAAGGAAATAATAAGTAATTGGTTAAGCATAATGGAAAATAAAATCACTAGGCCATAGCATAAGATGAGTTGCAGAGAAAATGTTTTATTTGCAGAATTCTGTTGAATTTTCTTTTAACTTTTTATGCCTATGTTGTATTCCCTTGTATATTTGTTTTAACAATTACACATACGCACACATGCACACACACAGGCACACACACACACACACACACACACACACACACACACACACACACACACACACACACACACACACACACACACATCCCTACACCCCACTATACATATTTGTAATCTTTAATTATTCACTTATTTAGTTTCACAGCTATCTTGGTTCTGATCTTTCTGCAGTGACCTAGTGCTGTCACAGTGATAGGCTCAGATCTGTAGACCACATTGCGCATGGTTCACATGCTATAAAATGATATAAACTGAAGGGAAACAACTACATGCAGTTTAAATAAAGATAATTATTAATTTGTGCTCCTGAAGCAGTTTGCTTCTTGTGTTCAGTACATAAGCAAATGAGCAACATAGTAATTGACATACAACTATAGAGAGTACTTAAACTATTTACTGAAACAACAGATGTCATAACTTGAGAGAGTCTGCCTTGTGAAAATACAGGCAGAGCTAGCTATGCCAGCAATGGCACAGTGTTAGTCTTTTAAATGGGCCGCATCCCTGATAACACATGCCGGTGAAAACATGGAGCAAATATTACTGCATGATGAGGCTGTTATGAGCATGAGTCCAAGTGGCAAGTGCCTTGTAAGCCCGGGTATACAGTAACACCTGCTCATTTTACAAACCACCACATATTGCTGCACTTATGAAATGGAATTTTTGGGAGAACTTTCTTTTAGGTAAGCACTGAAAACATTAGAAAAGCACACATGCATGAGCACACACACACACACACACACACACACACACACACACACACACACACACACACACATGCGCTCACACACACTTGACCTGCCATCACATTGCCCATAAACTGTTGTGCACTTGTGCTACAGAAGTTAGATAACTGTGTTGACACTCATGGATGGGTCATAGTGCCATCATTATAATCCAATACATGACCTTTATTTAACAGGACTGCATACTATATGATAATTATCACAGACTAAAAAGTGTAATGTGAATGATGCATTTCAACATATTTCTGAGGTATGCTGCAAATTCCTGCACATTATACTAGATTCACTGCATCCTGTTATGCCTTCTGAGTGCAGTATGTACCTAATAGTGAGGCTCTGATCATGAGCATCATGCTACCAGGATATAAGTTAAAAGATGCAGAACACTGCTGTGTTATACACCATATTATATAGTTAAAGACTGTGGGGTACTACCTTGGTTTGTGCCCTTCCTTAGAGTAATGTTAAACTCCCAACTGCATTGTACACTGTAAACATGTAGGACACAAAGTTCTACCCTACTTTATGCCATACCTTTTAAATGTTTCTTGACATTTTCACTACAGTGTGCACACTGTACTTGTGCTGTGCTTCCCATGTAATAGTGATGCCCTTGAGCACTTTGTGCGTTACTATGAAGTAAGATGCATAGTGCTACCATGTTGTTCCACAGCATAATGCTATACACTCCCAAGCAGTGTGAGTCCTACCACAATATAGGACACATCACCATTATGTTGTGGATCATAAGTAATATTATCCCTTGAATATGTAGTGCACTATTGTACTACAGTGTACACAGGATTGCATACTCAATTACTTGTCTCAACCTATGCACCTCATTAAGAATAGGGAGGAGTGACTGTTACTCAGGGTAACATTAAGGATACTTTTGGAATTCATGGCACACAATACCCCATGTTGCAAAGCATTCAATACTAGCTGGTGCACTCTGTTCTGTAAGATGACCCAACTGTGAATCATAGACAGGGTCTGCATAGCCCCCCACATAGTTTGGATATATATTATGTTCAGAAAAGAGTAATTTATTGGAATTGCAACTGTCCATGTATATAGTTCACAATACTTAACATTGGTGGAAATTACACCCCCCCATACCCCCCAATGGAGGGGTCGTTGCCCACCACACCTCCCCTTACTATATATAATAACTCCAGGGTCGCACTACAGTGGGGAAAATGCCATATATAACTTTCAGTGAAATGTGTTCCAGTGAATTGTGTTTTCAGTGAATTATGCACAGTCAAATGTGTTTCAGTGAAATGTGCTTTCAGTGAATAGTCCTAGACCCATATACACACACATGTACATATATAAATATAAATATATATAAACTTTGCACAGGGTTTACTCTGAAGTACTGTCAGTTAACAAAATGTTAAACAAATATGAGCAAATCTGCCAGTAGAAAGTGATTTTCAAAATGAAGATTAAATATGAATCTAATAAATACTAGAAAACTGTTCTAAGGGGAATCACATCATAAAAAATGGGCAGGCCTTAAAGCTCAAATTAATAATAAAAGCCCTCATATTTTATATATAACTGAAATAGGGCTAAAGGATATCTTCTGTCCCTTACATTATATACAATCTCACTACACTAGCCTCTACAGCAACAGAGCTGGTGGGAGACCAGGCAGTGATGCTGACCTCCTAGTCTACAATAATTTAACATGCCCCATGAAAAAAAGTAACAGCAACTCAAGCTAATCTCAACCTTAAATATAACTGTATATGAGCTGACATGGGTCTACGTAGCCACACCACATTTTTTCTCTGTGTAATCTTTATCCCTCCCCTTTACTTTGTATCTAGCCTTCAAAACATAGTCTAGGCTGTCTTCCTAACAGGGATTCCTCATAACACAATTATTCTAGGTGACTTCAACATCAGTCCTGACAAATCTTATGTTCATCGCTTAAACAAAGTACTCCTACACTATAACTTACAACAGCTAGTCAAACACCAAAACATTCTTAACCCACTAAGATGTAAAAATGTCACCCTGGATATAATCATCACTAATATAAAGCATAGATTGTCAAAATCATAGTTCTCCCAAACAACTTAAGTGATTCTTATGTCATTCTGGTCCTTCAAAACAAAGAAAAAAGCTCCTTATATCATCATCTATAAATCCATCCCTGAAAAAGAGAAGTAATAAACTAAATGACCTTTTAATGAATCTACATTAGTCCTTTTATGCACACAAACATACCCCAGTTTAGTTTTAAAGTATTTATTGGGCAAATTATTCTCAGTACATAATATTGTCTTCCCCTCTAATAAGGAGCATTGGCTTACCAAGGATGGGGTGACTGGGACATGTACCCAGGGTGAAGATCACTGTATAGAGCAGAACAATATATTTACTGTTTTTCTTGATGTAGTGCGATCTCAGAGTTGGTATATTTTATTAGCAGGGAGTATGGAGGATGCAGGGAGGCTTATCCCCTTGCAAAAATGTAAAAAAAAATCCTGCATTCATCTTTCTGTACCAGAAAGCAACTTATAAACTTGTTTTTCTTTTTGTTTGTTGCTCTTTCAACAAAGAGATGTGGCAACAGGGGGTTGTCAGACTGCCATGAACAGTCTATTGAAGCTGCTTTTTTAAATATTCAAATGAGCTGTGGCAGGGAGTGGTTGTCTGTCTGGGTGAGGTGTGTGTGCTTCAGACTGTCATAAGCAGTCTATCAGAGCTTCCCTTTTTTTTGCTCATCACAAGAAGAGCTGTGGCAGGGAGGTTGTCCTTGGAAAAGGCATGTGTCTGGGAGTGGCGGTGTGCTTAAGACTGCCATAAGCAGTCTATTAGAGCTGCACCCTGTTTTGTTTTGGCTCTTCTAGTGAAGATCTGTGACAAGGAGGGAGCATGTAGTCTGGGAAGGATGCTTGTGCTCCAAACTGCCATAAGCAGTCTATTTTTTATTTTACTTTTCTATTTGAGCAAGGGTGTGGAATGCCAGCTCATGGACTGAGCAAGGGTATTGGCTGAGCCAGATACACCTCTGACAAGAAGGAGAATAAAAGGCCAAAAATGTCCTTGGTTGTCAACAGATGTAAACAAATAAATAAATCCTCCTTGACAGAGAGAAGGCTATAAAGAGTGGAAAAAGAAGGCTACAAATAAACACAAACATCAAACTATGAGGTTAGATTAACAACTATTCAGTAAAGAACACATTTGTTAGACAAAGGCAAGAAATCGTTGATAAAAGTCCTAAACAATTCTGGACTGAAGTTAAATATTTGACTGGCACACTTAGAAACAGCAAACAGTTCTCCTCCATACAAACTGCTCATGAATCCCATAATTTTTTTAATAGCTACAGGAGTTTCCTACTGGAAATTATATATTAAATGACATAACCAAACAATATGCTCTATTTACTACTGTTTCAATTGCTATTAGTATCTCATAACTGTCACAGACCTAGTCATCAAAACTCTGCAAACTTCCATCCTACACCACCACCTTTTCACCTTTTTCTTTAAGCAAATCAGTAGAAAGGAAACCAGTAGCTGTCTGATAAAATTAGACAACAAGGGAAGTTCATCCTCCAAGCTGCACACTGCTTTTCTCAAATTAATAACTGTACATATTGCAGGTCCCCTTACATCCGTTTATAATCTTTTGGTCACCTCAGCCTTTTTCCTTGATTTAAACACACCATCAGTCCCATTTCCTAAAAAGCCCCATTTTAAAGAAAACAGGGACCAAATGAAACATCTGCCCAATGTCAAAATGTTTAAAAAAATTGAGCTACATACAAATGCTTGATCACATAAGCAAATATGTTGTCTTCTGCAATGTGCAGTATGGTTCCAGAGATGCCTTTTGCACCAATATCACCTTGTACAGTGCCACAGCCACTGTCTTGAAAGGGATAATTCCAAACTAACAGGTAGATGCTTCATCGATATGATGTGAACATTTGAAATAGTAAATGACATTCTCCTTCTTTTCAAACTTAATAAATTCAGTTTTGGAAACCCCCACAATAAAGTAGCTCCAAAGCTATCTGTAAGACAGACCTCTCCAAGTTTATTCTGACTCTTGATTTTCTAGCCAATGTATCTTAAATTCAGGAATTTCCCAGAATTCTGTTTTTTTGCCTCTTATTATTTATTTATTTATTTATTTATTTATTTCAGTTTGATGACTGGGGAAGTCCACTGGGCCAAGAAGAGCCCGTTTTCAGTGGTGGCCCGGGGAGAAAATCTCCAAATATACATAAAAGAAGATACATTACATAGTATAAACATGCTCATCAGGTTACGAATACATACATAATTATTCATGCAAACATAATATGGTATAATTCAGCCTATTAATACATTAAACAGTGCAGTAGTATGGTCAGACTGAGAATCTAGTACTTTACAGAAGGCAATATACAATCATGAGAGGGTATACAGGTAGAGGAGTGGAGATGGGAATTGTAGTCGATACATGGTTATTTTATTTGAAACAAGAGAAATAAAATGAGGATATCTAAGGTGTAGTAGGAGAAGGCAAGTAATTGTATGGTGGGGTGTGTTTGTAGGAACAGTTATGATGTGAGACATATGGATGGAGTGTGAGTGAGAGTGGAAATGGGAAAGGAGAAAAAGTATAGAGAGGGTGTTATGTAGGAGTGTGACATGTCCATTTGGAAGATAGATGGGAGAGCATGAGAGATTTGAAGTTGGCATGGTTAGAAGTATTGTGAAGGGGGGGGGGGTTCCAGATAGCAGGAGTTGTCCAGGGGGTCTGGAGGGTTTGTAGAAATTTAGAAGGTTTTGATTATCATGTACCCTCACAACCTCCTCCTGTTAGAAGCCAGAACATAACTCCACTCTTTACAACATAAACTACAAATTCAGTTTCACAAACTTATGCAACTGGACTAAAATAAATAGACTGGTTATTAACACACTCAAATCCAACTGCATTATCTTTGAAACATCAGAAAAGCTTCTTGCAAATCCCTGCTTGTGTATCACTGTCACTGATAGCAATATTCTCACTAGCATATTGGAACAAAATAATCTAAGTCACACCTTAGACTCCACGCTGTCATTCACAAAACACTTCAACAACATCATTAACAAAACTCTTATCCAACTTAAACTCTTTTATTTATTTGAAGTGTGTTAACTGTGTCAGTATACTGGTACAAGATGCTTTTTAGCCTTATGCCAGGCCATGAGGCACAAAACATAGCAAGACATAAAATAGTCATAGGGAAGCATAATATAAATATGACAGGTACATTTAGACAAGCACAGTAGAATGATGCTCACAAGTTATACACATAACATGTTACTCAGCATAATGCATCCGAGGTTATCCAAGTGCAACTAACTCTGGGAAAAACTGCAATCCAAATTGTAGCTTGCTACAGATCCCCCACCATGCCCCAGGATTCCCACTCCTCTTTTCTTGATGTACTGGAAAATATTAGGGTTCAACCAAACACCCTAATAATGAGCGACTTCAACTACCCCACCATTAACTGGGAAAATTACTCGTGTACCAACTCCTTAGTTCAACGCTTTCTGGAATTCATAAACTTCAATGCCTTAGATCAACTTATCCACACCCCCACCAGGGGCAACAATATCCTAGACATAGTCATTACCAACATGAGTGACCCGTGTTCCACACCTGAAGTCAACTCCTCGTTGGTCCGATCCAACCATAAGCTTATCACCCTTGATATCCACATCCCGCCCCCACCCCACATTAAGGAAACCACAGTAAAACATTTCTCCAAAGCCAACTTCATGCTTCTTAAGACAGAAGTGGTGAACTTCATGACACCCATGCAGATGGACAATACAGTTACAACTGCTGAATCCTACACAAATGCACTCTATAAGCAGTTACACGAGTGCATGGATTGTGCTATCCCAAACAGAACCAAGACGCTATCCACGAAAAAAGGAAGCCAATCTGGTGGTCCCCTGCCATAAACAAACTGTACAACTGAAGGAAGAAACTGTTGCAAAAGAGAGTAAAATCCCATGAGTGAAGGAGCTCCTTGGTCAGCCTCAGTAATAAGCTGAGATTCCTTATAAGATCCTCCAAAGCTAGCTACAAAAACAAAACCGCCACTAAATCCAAGGACAACCACAAAGCATTCTATAGCTGTGTCAAGAATCTAGATGGCAACACCCAGATCTGCTCTGAGTTACAGCACAAAGGCACGAAAATTACAGAATCAACTGATATTGCCAATATCCTGACAGATAGGTTCAATGCTAACTTTACCCCTCTCTCACCCCCTAAAGGACCCATATCTATACAGGAAGAATACAGAGTCCCTGTAATTACAACTACGCAGGTAAAAGCTGCACTCTCTAAAGCCAAAAAAATAGAATCCATGGGACTGGACAACATCCCAGGCTGCATTTTACATGAACTTCAGAACGAACTGGCTCCCATAGCCTCGCATCAGGCTTTGTGCCCACTGAATGGCGCACAGCAACAGTTATCCCACTCCACAAAGGGGGAGGCACCACTGATCCCGGGAACTATCGACCTATTAGCCTGACGAGCCTGATCTGCAAGGCCATGGAATGTATCATCATGGAACTCATAAACAAAGACATTGGTAACCTCCAAACTCTGGATCCCACCCAGTTCGGGTTTGTGAAAGGCAGATCATGCCTCCTGAACCTGATCAACTTCTTTGAGGCAGTCACCAAAGCCGTGGATGAGGGTAAGGTGGTTCACACAGCCTATCTTGACCTCACAAAGGCTTTCGACACCATCCCCCATTCTGGAATTATAGTTAAACTCACTAAACTAGGCATAAATCCCTACGTCACAAGATGGGTTGCCAACTAGCTCACTGACAGAACCCACACTGTAAAAGTTGCAGATTTCAAATCTAACCTCAAAGTAGTGACAAGTGGAGTACCACAGGGTTCTGTCCTGGGACCTCTTCTGTTTGGTATCTACTTCTCTGAAGTATAGGCTAACACAGAAGGCCTCTGGCTAATGACATTCGCAGATGACTGCAAACTAGGAGCCATAGTCAAGTCCCCAAATGATGTGGACATCCTACAGAAGGGCCTCACTGAGACAGATGCCTGTTGTCAGAGCCATGGCCTCAAGCATAATGCCTAAAAGTGCAGTGTCATCCCCTTTGGTAAAAACTCTGTACCCATGAACTACCACATAGGCAGCAATCTACTTAACACCAAATGCGTGATAAGAGACCTTGGGACCCAGGTGGACAGTAGTCTCTCCTTTGATAGTCACATCACCACAGTAGTCAGGAAGTCCTTCTACGTGGCACACCTCATCATAAAAGGGTTCTCATCCAGGAAAAAAGAGGTCATGTTCCCCTCTACTCATCACTCATTAGACCCATTATAGAATACAACACCCCTTTTGGAATGTACCTCACAAGACATCTGCAGCAGCTGGAAAGGCCATAGAAGTACCTCACAAAGAGGATTGCTGGCCTCGGACAAATGCCCTACACTGACTGCCTCAAAAAACTCCAGTTTTACTCCGTAGCATATCGCCTACTCTGAGGTGATCTCTGCCTAACATATAAAGCTATGTCAAACCCAGAGCTGTTGGACATGCTACACCTAAAGAAATCCCAATCCCTCTGAGCTACACACTCTAGGGACCTAAACCTTGTCACCACAATAAACAAGACACGCTGGAGGGATAGATTCCTGTCCCAGAGACTTCCTATCCTCTGGAACAAGCTACCCATCTATGTCAAGCAAAGTTATTCATTAGCACTCTTCAAGAAAAATCTTGATGAGTGGATGGGAAATAGGAAATATACCCCGGGGATCACTTCTGTCTCTCTGCTGGACAGTGGCACAGGAAAATAACTTTCTTGGGTGGCGTAAGCTATGGAACCTTGCTGGCTAGGCTTATGTAGGCCCTTGGGCCGATAGCCTAGTACCTACCTATGAATCTATGAACAATAAAGTACAAGTTGCTAATAATGTAACAATAGAGAAATCACCCTTAATCTTTGTTTGTGAAACAGTTGCATTTATATTCTTTCATAAGATGATTTAAGAGGAAAGGCTATTCCATGAGGCAGGAGCTAACTTGAAGAATGCTTTCTCATGGATAGCTAGGGAGAAGACAGGTTGCTTTATCCTGGGATCTACAGAACTGCGTAATTATAGAAAAGGTCATGTGCAATAATGTTGTAGGCTGAAGCTGGGCAGCATCTGTCATTAAGAAGCTGGAAGGTTAGTGTGTTCAGTAGGTTGGGTGACATACTAGGGACAGAGATCCATTTAACTTTCTATATGCTGTTACAATGAAGCTTGTTTGGACTTGTTAAGTGTATAAATCTTAATATTGCATTTTCTGTTCATTGAAGAATATTATTATTGTGGCCTGACAAGGTAGCAATTAGAGGCAGTACATATTCCCATCTTGGCAACAGTACATAACTTGCAATGGAGTGATGTGCTTCAGATATTGATAGGGCTGAGAATTTGTACACAATTTTAAGGTGATCAGAGACTTTTGTAACACAGGAATTCACACACTGTTGAAAAGAAAGTGTGTCATCTAGAATGAAACCAAAGCATTTCTGATATTCAGTGAATTAGATAACATTTCTGTCTGAATCAGTTATTAGTAGGCAGTGGCTGTTTTTTGCTAACTTTTGGGAATTGTCACAAAGTACGACTAAGGATTTAGTAGAATTTGTGGGCAGTTTGTTTTAGTTGACCCAGTTCCATATCAGTGAGAATTCACATTACTAGGAGGTTGTAATGAGATTGGGGGATTTGTTTGCAGCTATGAATAGTTTGTCATCAGAGTAAAAGGTCAATCTTTAATTGGGCAGATTCCAAGGAGGATTATTAATACCCAAGGAGAAAAGAAAAGGCCCAAAACCAGAGCCTTAATGTGTGCCCTTGCTGAAGAGGAATAGTCATTTTGACAAAAAAAAAAAAAGAAGATTCTCTTTCACAGTTACTGAACTATCACAACACAAAGAATGCAGACTATATGACATGACAAATGTCAACTCCTTTGCTGTTGCTGGAGGCTGTAAAGAAGGTACTGCAAAAATATATTACTAAAATGCAACATGTTTAGACTATATTACACAATCTAAACCAATTAATGAATGACTATATTGTTTATTGCAATGAATAAAACAAAACAATTGAAAATAATACAAATGTGAAAAGCCATAGTCTGTTAACTTAGTAAGCACAGTGGTTAACCATTTCAAAAGCACTCAAAGTGTAGTAAAATAGTTCCTATCAGAAGACCATTCCCCATATTTGAATAAATAGTAGAGGTCATTGAGTAAATTGTAGTTAGATCATCACCCCTGCAAACCCCCACAGCCCATAACACCTTAGCCAAACATATTAATGCTTAAAGAGGAATACAGACTGTAAAAGCATTGCACTCCAGTGCAAGTATTCCAGAACTTCAAACAGCAGTCAGCAAAATATGTAGATTTGTACTGCTGGCTGATCATGAAAATCATAAGTGTCAGCTCTTGGAATGATGTAAATGGCTGCTAGTCAATGAAAGGGAGGGCAACCATTCTTTTCTCCTATCTAACCTTCACAATTCTAAAATTAGGCCATTGCCCACAACTAAAATTCAAACTACCAAGAACAAAATAATTTTATGTTCTAAGAAATTAATTTGATGATACCTTGGCCCTTGCAAGACCTAGATTCAAACCAACTGTCTGTGAAAGTACTTTCTCAAAGATGGCTCCAGTAATATGAAATCATCTACCATCTGAAATCAGACTGGAAATAATACCAAATACTTTTAAAAAGAGATTCAGAGAAAGCCTGTTTAAAGAAACTTTATGTTCCTGCTATAAAGAATAAGGATAGCCTGATAATGCACTTCAGCTTCAGACAACTATGCTGTACCTCTTAAAGTCACAACATCATGTGTCTTGTGTAGTCAATTAGTTGGTATAATGGTGTCCTTCATTGACTGTCTCTAATCATTATTACATATACAGAGTGTACATTGTAAGTCCTCACAAACATATTTGCATCCAGCCATCTGCGTTTACGTTGTCCTCAAATGACTCTTGTACCAATATATGCATTTACCTGATCAATTTCAGTAGGTAAATGAAGGTGAAACAATTCAAAAGCTGCACCCTTGCCACTGGAAGTGGCTCACTAATAAGATGAAACTTTAGTCCTCTGTGAGTAACTATTTTAACTAAATGCTGAAATCCTTTACAAACCAATATTGTAGAGAACACATCACAGTAATTTCCATCAGTGAATACATATTGGATACAAAAGATCAAGAGGTTCTCAGCGGGGGCGGAGCATGAATGGCTAACTGAAAGCAGCAGTATTTTAGAGCTCCATATAACTAGTTAAATAAGAAAGGAAAATATTCTTTTTTTTTTCTTCAAAGTTTAAAATCTTATAGATAATGGACTAATTTACATAATTAGAAACTTTGGTGAAGTTTAACAAATAATTTCCTGTCAAAAAGCTTGGAGATATATTCACTTGTTAAAATGAGCAACTCAAAGAATTCTTACCAGGATGCTACCTTAAAGAAGGAACTACACCAGATGGCATCTACCCTGCAGGAGTTGTCTTTGAAGATGGATGATTTTAATGAGAGCCTGGAAAATCTTAAAACAAGACAAATCACAACGTGGTACGTCGTCCACTAAAAATGTTGCCAGTGGTAAACTCAGAAGAGACGACAATATAAGGGACACAAATAATGATTTTAACTTTGGAGCATGGACTGAAAAGCAGTTTCATTTTCAGCAAGGTACTGTAGACTCCAACTTTAACAGAAACATTGAGAATAACTTTAACTTGTTTAGAGACAAGTTATATGCGCTTAAAAACAACCAGTTGGAGATAGACTACTTAAATGAATGCATACAGGTTAACAGGGTTCCCAAAGGTCTCCGTTTATTCAAATTTCCTAACTGTGTGCACCCAGGGACTGAATTGTATGACAAGTTATGTGACATTTTTAACAACGCGGGTATAGATATGTTGAAACTAATAATTGTGGAGTATCAATCCAAGGCTGAACTTTTATTGAAGGAGCTGACTGCTCTTAACCAAAATGTTACTAATGATGTGGATTTTGGAAGTGTTAAAAGAAGCTATGACAATGTTTTTTATGAGGTTGACCAACACTGCTTAAAAGTTTTAAATAGGAAAATTAAGAAACTTGACAGGGATATGCACGAATACAAGGAAGGCTTAGCCTACCCTATTTACAGAAATGGTGGTTGGAAGAACAACTATGATACTGTGTTTGTGGAAGGGGATAACATGGTGGAACGTAATAACAAGGGTGTTAGGGTTGACAATGAACCACCCAGGAGGAGTGAAAGAATTGCTGAGAGGGGCAGGAAACAGTCCTACCAGGATTTTCAGCACCCTGCCAACAGGGGAGTGAGGGGGATGGGACATCAGAAACAAGGGTGGAATCGTATACAGAAATAGAACCACTTGGTAATGTTTTACCATTAACAATGGAAGAGGCCCCTACCAAGAAAATTATTTTCAGAAAAGATAATTTTACAATTTACAACTTCCCTGATTGCTTGCTTACAGACGAGCATTTTACTTTATTTTCAAAAGGTTTTAACTTTGTCCCATCCAGTCCCTTTGACACCACTAACACACTGATAGATTTTAAATTGTTTATTAGGCAGCTAAATCTTTCAATATTTTTTAAGGGTCAACCTAATACCCACTCAGACCTTACCAGAACCAGCACCTTTAACCCCCCCACACACCCATCTCTTAAGATATTTGAGGAAATGGTAGAAAGAGAAATTAGAACAGCTGGTAAAAACAGGAAAAATAAGTGCCCATTGAACCTCAGTATTGAAGAATTCCAGTTGATTGAGAATTTAAAGCAGGAAAAATGCCGGGTTATGAAACCTGACAAAGGAGGGAGTGTGGTGCTAATGTACCAGTTAGATTACAATTTTATCCTACAGGGAATGTTGCAGGATGTTGAACAATATGAACTGGTGTCCCTTAATGAAATTAATTTAGCTTATGCCAAAATTAGTTACTACTTATACGATCACCTCTTGCAAGGCACTATTAATGAGCAGCTATACAACTACTTACATGTTATGAAACCAAGGGTACCAATAATATTTGGTATTCCGAAAACACATAAAGGCCTAGCCCCTCTAAGATTCAGGCCCATTGTTTCTGGGGCAGGCAGTATTACGGAGCCCTTAGCAAAATTTATAGATCATATAGCCAAAAGAGTCCTAACACCAATTACACATATTTGCAAAGACTCCTGGCATTTCTTAAAAGTTATCAACCGACAGATGTTTAGTCCAGAGTTATACATGGTAACCATAGATATCATAGACCTATTTCCAAGTATCCCTCACATAGTAGGACTTGAATGGTTTAGGCAAACCCTTACGCTTGATGGCACGTTGGCTAGCAACGTTACCAATTTAGTGGTGGACTTAATGGACACAGTTTTGACAAACAAATTTTATTTACTTTAATGGAGAGTTTTTTCGCCAAAAGAAAGGCGTGGCGATGGGAGCATGTTGTGCTTCGTTATACGCCAATTGTGTACTCTACCATTGGGAGCAGGGATTTGTGTTCAATACACCATGGAAAAAGTTCATTACACATTATACCAGATATTTAGACGATATTTGCCTACTATGGAATGGCTCCATTTATGACCTGAATGAGTTTTTGGAACACATCAATGGATGTACTGATTTTCTTAGATTTACTCATAAAATTGACCAAGATGTTTTACATTATTTGGATGTAACATTAATTAAGGACTACGCAAACAGCTGTTTTCATTCCAAACTTTTTAGGAAGACTACCTTTTCTAACGCATACCTTCATTTTTGTAGTGGGCACCCTTTTTACCAGAAAAAGGGATAGTTAAGGGCCAAATGATTAGAGCCTCGAGAATGTGTAGCACTTTTGAATATTTTTTGGAGGAAGCCAACACACTCCGTGGCTTATTTATAGAAAAAGGATACCCAGTCAACTTGATTGATGGAGTGGCTCAGGAAGTTACTGATAACAGGGAATCCAGGTATTACCCTTTACTAGGTACCGGACAGCTGCACGGAATTGGTGATAGACAACAACACCTCCAAATTTAAGAATAGTTTTGCATATACATATTCTTCAGACTCTCAGGTAATAGAACAAGTCATCTTAAAGTATTGGCCCATTATTTCAGTGAATGAAGATATAAAACATCTTATCCCTTCAGTGCCAGGTTTCATTAGAAAAAGAGGAACGAATTTGAAAGAACTTTTTGAGAAAAATAAGGCTGTTGAGAATGAGTCCACTAGAATAAAGAAGGGTACCCATAGATGTGGTTCATGTAACCAATGTGCCTTCATGTTGAACAAAGATGTTATTTCTATCCCTTCCAGAAATTTTAGATATAAGTTTAAACAATACTTTAATTGTGCCACCAAAGGAGTGGTATACCTGGGAATCTGCCTACATTGTCATAGTTTTTATGTAGGCAAGACAGAAAGACAATTTAGAAAAAGAGTTTATGAACACCAATATGATATCAGTAAGGGTAAAGTGACCAATGCCTTTTTTAAGCATTCACAATTATGTGAAAACATGCAAATTAAATTTACAATTCTAGAACAAGTGACACCCGACCCACGGGGAGGGAACTGGGAAGCCAGGTTGGAATATCGGGAATTGTTTTGGCAGCTCAGACTGGACGCAGTTAGATCACCGGCATGAATGACGCCTTGAATATAAACAGCGTGCTCAAATTAAGAAGGGCACGATTATAATAGGGGTTCTTGTAGACTGTTTAGATTTCCCCATTAAACATACTGGTATTGGATGTACTTGCAGTTCAGCTGAATGCCTTAGTTTGGTTACCTTGTGCTGTACTGGTAATGAAGATGTTACATTTATTTATTTTCATGGTTTAGTTCAATATTTATTACTGTCATGTTTATTTATTTCATCACTATTCACTTTATTATTTTATTATTTTGTATGTGTTTTTACATGTGTCAATATATTACATATTTGCATTTCTAGCATCACTAAATTTAAAGTTGTTTGATTTTTGGATTGGAATATATATTTAACATTCAATGAAAGTTTACACACACTGTATTTTTAAGAAACTGATCAGGTATGGATCACATGGGGGGGCGGGTATGTCATGTGATGTTGCATTTAGTATTTAACATGGCTGACTACATAACAGATTTTTTAACCTTGAAGAAGCTCGGTAATAACCGAGCGAAAGCGCTTGGTTTATAGTTTGCTGCTGTTTGGTATGATTCAGATTACGTACCAATAAATGTGCTGTTTTTAACCTACTGCTTTCAACTACATTTATTTGGAGATTTGGGTACTGTGGCTGTGGATTATGGTGATTCTTAATATTGTAGAGAACACATCACAGTAATTTGCATCAGTGAATACATATTGGATACAAAAGATCAAGAGGTTCTCAGCGGGGGCGGAGCATGAATGGATAACTGAAAGCAGCAGTATTTTAGAGCTCCATATAACTAGTTAAATAAGACAGGAAAATATTCTTTTTTTTTTCTTCAAAGTTTAAAATCTTATAGATAATGGACTAATTTACATAATTAGAAACGTTGGTGAAGTTTAACAAATAATTTCCTGTCAAAAAGCTTGGAGATATATTCACTTGTTAAAATGAGCAACTCAAAGAATTCTTACCAGGATGCTACCTTAAAGAAGGAACTACACCAGATGGCATCTACCCTGCAGGAGTTGTCTTTGAAGATGGATGATTTTAATGAGAGCCTGGAAAATCTTAAAACAAGCAGTCAAAAACAGGCTGACACCCTCAAGGAAATGCTACAACAAAACCAGACAAGGATAACAGGAATAGAGGTTTCTCTAAATGACTTAGAAAGCAGACTTAAGGAAGCGGAAACACAGAAATAACTGCTTCTTAAACAAAACACTTGGTTGGTTAATAAAGTAGATGACTTGGAAAATAGGGAGAAGAGAAATAACATCAGGATTTTTCGGATTACCTGAAAACACAGAATGTGAGGATATTATTTCCTTTTTATCAAGCTGAATCCCTGACTTTTTAAATTTAAAAGAAGGACTTTCCTTTGGCATTGAAAGGGCACACAGAGCTCTTGCGAAACCTGCCACTAACTCAAACTCTCCTCCTAGATCAATAATTATTAAATTTCTTTCATACTTGGACAAGGAACTGATTTTAAGATCTGCTTGGAGGAAGGCACCTCTAAAATATAAACAAAGCCTGATAAGATTTGATAACAACTATTCATTTAGAATAATGGAACAAAGGAAAAAAGTGTGGCCAATGATAAAGTTTCTGAAACAAAATAATATCAAGGCACAACTTGCATATCCAGCTAAGATAAGAATACTATATGCCAATGAGATGAGGACTTTTATTGACTTAGAGGAAGCCTCTTCATTTATTAAAACTAATAATGTGATTACTTTACTAGAAGATATAGATTGGATGTCTCCTTCACTCAAGAGAACAAAAGAAACAAATGTCTAGGCAGATGTCAAAAAGAAGAAGCAAAAGACTGATACTGTTACAGCCAAATCTCTCAAAGCATCTACTGTGATATGAATTGTTTTAACATTACTTTAAAGGACCAATTTTACTGCGTGGAATTTTAAAATAAAGGTAACTAACTACTGGAATCCTTATCTATATTTTTTGAAAATAGATGACACATGCGAGTTTACACATTACCTCAGGTATGTAAAACAGAGTACTTTTCTTTCACAGAAGGAGGGTTATATAGCACATAAAATATTTATACTGTAAATCAGCATACATAGTATATGTGTATTTTCTCTTAATTTTCTCTTTTCTTTCTCTCTTCTCATTATTTATTTTAACTGCATCTTGTCTCCCTTTCTAAATTCTCTCCTATTTACTATACTAATATAATCTGTATATATTTAATAACTCACTATCTATACATATTTAAATAATAGTCTAAAATAATCGAGTTTTAAGGTAGACTAATTAGAATAGTGAACTTAATTAATTGTTATTACAATATTTATTAGATTAATGATAGTCACTGTTATGCTTATTGGGATTGGGGACATGCTCGTGATTAACTCTGAAATGTTCCATTCATGTACATATGCTCTTTGAATTATTTCCTTTTAGTATTAACAAATACATAAAAAAGGAGGGGAAAATGTACTGTTGGTTAAGAGATGTGAAGCTTTCTTCACATTTGATTTGCGTTGCCATAGCAACAGTAAACAACTGCTGCAGTTTCTAAGGACACTGTGAATCTGCGAAGTGCATTTATCCTCACAGATAACAAATAATAAGAACAAGTAATGTTGTTTAGTTATTAAAATGAAAAACAACCTAAACAAGGTAAAATAAATACATAATAGGACCATCTGTATATATTATAGCAATAACCCACACCTGGGTGTGGGTAATGCTGGATTTACCCACGGTTGGTGTGGTTTGGTCATGAGGGCGAAGCCCGAGTGACCAAACAAAGCCAATCGTGGGTAAATCCAGCATTACCCACACCCAGAAGTGGGTTATTGCTATTATACAATGACATTATTTAAGAAAAAAATAATTTATTTTCTTAAATAATGGCATTGTATAATGCCTCCTTGCTGCCCTTCTGCAGCTGTCTGGTATTCTGTGGCAGTTCTGATGTACTGTGCATGCATATGCCTATACAGTACATCAGAGCTGTGGGCAAAAGCAATGGAGAAAGCAAGATCTCCGTTGCTTTTTACAAACTGTTTCACTATGTTAAATGGGTTTAACATAGTGAGACAGCTTTAAAAAAAGCAACGGAGCCATTGCTTTTTTTAAAGCTGTCTCGATTATTAGACAGATGTTAGACTCTGCTTAGTTTAATGAATTGTGACATATGTTTATGAGGAAAAGTGGACTCAATTACTCACATTGGACTACACATTCCTGGAAACTCAACTGAAATATTCCCAAATTACTTGTGAATTTAAATGAAACTGCCTGATTAATAAGCATAATTTACTTTAACAACCTGACTCCATAAGCTATATGCTCTATATATGCTACATTATACATATCACTTGCATATGACAGTCTTTAGAGCACACGAAAAAATGCATATTATTTTTGCAAGATGCTATATTTGTACTAACCATACATTCTAAACTAACTCAATTGGCAACTGACAAGTTATTTATTTGAAACATCAGTCTAAATATTAATTGTGCCCTTGAAATATTGTTGCCGTTTTGACAAAACAAAACCTGAATTGAAAAAGGAATGATTTGAAGAAGTGAAGTATTGCACAGATTTCAAAGACAGCTATTGACACTACAATATAAGTAGAAATGTATACATGCAAAGAAATTTTGAAATGCTTTATACTTTTAGTTAAAATAGCTTATTGTTAACATTTTGCTTTATCAGAAAATTTAAAGAGCTAGGAAATTATTTCTAATTTGTCTTTATAATGTTTACTAAAGTGATGTTAGTCACTGACTTGTTTAATGGATTACGAGTCATGTACAAGACAAACTGCTGAATGCTATTTCTGTTAACTTATGTTTGCTGAATTTCTTTTATTAGTACTGATTTAAAACAAGGGAAAGAAAGGGAAGGGAAATCTCTGTTTTTGGTCAAGGGAGGAGAGGCTCAAGAGTATTTTAACTGCTCCGAGAACTCTCTAAGGTGCTCTAAATACTATTTCATTAATACTTACTTAAGGTAAGTCTTGATTACCATATAGGTACCTTCACATTCATTCTAGACCTGATGTGATTACACATTCTGGAAGCAGGAGGTTCCCTATGCAGGATGGGAATTGTCAGGGTGATCATAGTTCATTCTTAGACTCTGCTTTGTAAATCTATAAATATGTAAAAGCACTGCACACTAGAATGTAGGTCGCCTCTACTCAGAGTCAGGATACCACTGATAAGCCATGTCTTTTCATAAGTGTAAGTTGAAGTTGGTGAGCTGAAGAGTGGGAAAGTAAAGGAAGACAGTACACCTACAGTAAATTCATATTTCATTGGTAATCACTCATTGTCTCCTGTAGAGTCCTTTTAGTCAAATTATTTTAGTAATAATCTATTTGTTGTTGGCTTATTTAGTGTATGCTCCTCTGTTGCATTTAATTTATCCAAAATGACATATCTGACATGTTTGGGATCTTTTAAGGGTAACTAAATATTGGATATTTTCTAAGTCAGCATAATAATTGTTTACACTACTAACATTCCATCCTGATATATAAAATACTATAGAACAATAATAGAATAATATAGAATTTCATATCTCTTTTAAGAAAATTCTCCATATAATAATTTAACATATGGAGCTCAGCTGATATTGTTGGTTAAAGGTATGAGTGATAATCCAACAGATCTATCTTTATCCATTGGATTAGGAATGACTTTCATTCCATGCTTAATGGGAAATTCATATTTACTTGTATTTGATACTTTAGAATTCATGTTTTATAGAAGTACTTTTTTAAAGCCTGACCAGAATTTTATCCTACTTGTATTTAAAACAAAAGAACATTAAATTACACTCCCAAGTTTACACACATAAAAATAACATCCAATGTTATCAGAGAATATGGTATAATTACTTTAATCAAAATAAAAAAAGAAGCAAAAAGTTTCTTCCAACAATAATTTGAAATGGATTTAACATTCTTATCATTAAATACTAATGGCTTAAATAATGCAAATAAAAGATCAAACTTACTAAAATATTTAAATCTAAATAAGGCACAAGTAGTATTTCTCCAGGAAACACATTTTAAGACTAATGATAGCTTTATTTGGAACCCCAAGGACTATACAGTCTTAGCTCAATCCTCCTATACAACAAAGACAAAAGGAGTATCAATTCTCTGGAAGAAAAACATAATCGCTCCAAAAGTTATTTATAAATATGAAGACAAAAATGTTTACTAACATTTGTTATAATTAAGTTTAATAATAGAATATGGACCTTAGCTAATCTATATTGGTTCACAGGAAACGGAGCAGGAATGGTTAAAAAACACCTAGATTTTATTTCCAACAATTATAAACAAAATCTTATACTGGGAGTAGACTTTAGTTGTACATTAGAAGCTTCTGAAACCACCAAGAAGTCTTTTCGCATAGCAACTATTTCAAAATCCTTAAAAAATGGATTGATTCATTTCATTTAATAGGTAGTTTTAAAGTAAAAGATGATAAATCCTTATTATTTTCCCATAAAGACCATAGATTTGGAACACAAACCAGAATAGACAAATTATTCGTAGTTCAAGATTTACAATCAAAAATCCTCATCTTCTTAATACTTCAATTCCCCTTCTCAGATCATGACTCTCTGATAATGAAGCTCCAAATAGAGTTTAAACCTTTAATCCTCTCAACTAGAATTCTATCATATAGCACGAAAATTAAAGAATTCAGACCCTAGATGTTGTCAAAACTACAATTATTTCTTGAAATTAATAATACAACAGAAATCAGTAGAGTCATGGTTTGGGACTCATTAAAAGCATATTTATTTGGTAAGACCCTTAGCTGGTACAAAAACAAAGTTAGAGAGTGGGAATCTGAATCATTAAACTTGCAAACTAGACTTTTGACAGCAAAATCTAAAAAAAAAAAATCAGAATTGTCCAGAAGTCAAAAAAGAAATAGAGGTATTAAATATAAAATATAATGAAATTCTAACACACAAAACTTGTCTAGCCTTGGAAAAATTTAAAATAAATTCATTAGCCACCTCCCCCAGATATCTACATAACTTATCTACAAGAATTAAAATTCTAAAGCAAATAACATTAGTAGTATATATCATGAAAAGAAAGGGAAAAAGGTATCAGATATAGGAGACATCATTGAAGCATTTTGGTTCCATTATATGGAACACTTCAAAAAAGAAAATTTAGATACCAACCAAATAAACTTAGATACAAACCTTATCAATATAAAAAAATCCCGAAAATTTAAAACTAGACCTACAAAAACCTATATCCTACAAAGAAATTGTTGACAAGATAAAAGAAAGTAAATCTAACAAAGCTCCAGGGATAGATGGCATAATTAAGGAAATTTACAAATTCTTCCCTAAAACAGTAATCTCCCATTTTCATAAAACTTTGCTAGAAGTCCAGTCAGAAGCAAAAATACCACCCTCATGGAAATATTCTCTCATAACACCAATCCTAAAAGATAATAAACCATCAGACCTTTGCACCTCATACAGACCTATATCATTACTGAATAATGATTACAAAATATGCATGTCAATCCTAGCTAACAGAATGAAAATCCCACTTTCAAAGACAATTAATAATGCTCACACTGGATTTTTATATAACAGGCACACACATGATAATATTAAAAGGATACTTACTCTTATAGATTATGTGAATAAAAAAGATAGAGAAACACTTGTAATCGGATTAGACATAGAAAAAGCCTATGATTCCCTCAACTGGGAATATCTATTTAAAACTTTAGCATTATTTGAATTTCCTCCTCCCTTCATCTTATTACTAAAAAACATATATATTAATAACTTAGCCTACATTAAATTAGGTCCTTTCACCTCAGAATCTATCCATATAACGAAAAGTACTAAACAAGGATGCCCCCTTTCTCCTATTATATTTGCTTTGGCTATAAAAATACTTGTAGAAATAATACACAATAATCCAAGAATAAAAGGAATATAAGTCTATGACCAGTACATATCTAAAATAATGATTTTTGCTGAAGATATTTTATTAACCCTATCAAACTCCAGAGAGTCATTAGGAGAGCTAGAGGAAGTAATGGAGAAATTTTATAAGATTTTAGGTCTACACTTTAATAGATCAAAATCAAAATTTCTATTTTTAAATAAGAAAAAAGATCTACAAGTTACACATAAATCCATCATAGGAAAACAAGAACTTATGCTAAGTTATTTAGGAATAGTGTTATGCAAAAATATAAATGAAACAGTATTAATAAATTATAAAAAACATTATTGAAACAATAAATATATATATAGAAAAGTGGAACAAAATTATATTAACTTTTGAAGACGGATTGCAATTAATAAAAATGGTCCTATTGCCAAAAATACTATATGTAGCATTAGCAATACAGTTAATTCCTGAAAGATGCATTCTTAAAGAAATAAACTCATGTTTAATAAAATTTTTATGGTATCCCAAAAAAATAGAGTAGCCCTAACTCATCACATTAGACCCTGGAAACAAGGAGGATTGAACTTCCCAGAAATAGAAACATATATAAAAGCATCTGTGCTTAAAACTACAATAGACTGGATAAACCCAAATTATTTTGCCAACAGGAAAGAATTAACAATGGCTATATTAACAAATGAATTTAATCTGTTAAAAAAATGTAATAGTAGACAAATCAAACAAACCCTGGTGCATACTATGCATAAGTATACAATATAATATAACAAAACCTTCTAAAAACACATTGATTTATCATTACATCAATTCCTTTAGGAAACTTATCAATGCAAACATAGATCTAAAACTTTGGTTTGACATTTTAGCCCCATTTACCATCACTAAGAACTTTCCTCACAAAATATATAGGGGAACAATAACCTCCTGAGAACAAAATGGATTCTTATGCTGGTTTCAATTTGTAAATAAATTAAATGTTTTAGATATACATATGATAAAAAACTGCTTACAATATTCCAACACAGGACTGGTTAACCTTACAAAGCATTCTAATGTATACTCAAGATTTATGCAGATTAATTAATAATTCCTCATTTAAATATATTCCAAATCTAATAAGTTGAATTTAATATGAATTTAAATATAGTAGTTGTGAAAAGAAAAATTCCATTTCAAATCGATATAAAGAGTTAATAACATATAACACAATTCCCAAACCATCATACTGGCAGTTCTTAACAAAAGGTCAGTCATTGCAGTTAACAGAAGAAATTAAAAGTAACATCTTACTATCAGTTAATTACACCTCTAACACACAGTACTGGAAAATATTTAACTGGAAATACTTATATAGAGCATTTTTAACATCAGGCAGATAGAATTAAAAAGATCAGTACTACTACAAATGTTTTTGCTGGAGGTGTGAAAAGTCAAATAAAACAGACTGGATTCATATTTTTATGAATGTAATAAAATTAAATCATATTGGAATGGAATCAATCATTTTTTGCAAACTTTATTTAATAAATCCTTTACCGTAACTAAAATACTGACAATACTAAATGTAAATGAAGGGCCCTACCTGAATAAGATAAATATGTATTAGTTATGGGCAATACTTGCTATATCTAGGAAATGCATAACCAGAAAGTGGAATTCAAATATACCTCCGACCTTGGAAGAATTCAACACTTTACTGAAGACAACTGCATTGATGGAAATAAAAATCAAAGAACTGCAAATCTATCCCAGGCCATTGGTAAATAATCCTTGGAAGAAAGTTATATCTTTGTTGGACACTCTGCAATAATCAATATTGCATTTCTGATAACTGATCTGTTAATTCTATATTTAATAACATACAGTGTATATAATTGAAAGTCAGGCTATTGTAAATATTGTATATAGTTGTTTAAAATGATATTTAAAAATATTATGTAAATGTTATTTTAATTGAAAATAAAAAAAAAATATTTGAGAAAAAAAAAGAGTTTCTCAGCATCTCTCCAAAGAATGCAGACTATACGACATGACAGATGACAGATAACAGATGTCAATCTCTTTGCTGTTGCTGGAGGCTGTACAGAAAGTACTGCAAAATGCAAAATATAGTAATAAAATGCAACATGTGTATACTATATTACAGAATCCAGGACAATTAATGAATGAATTCATTCTTTATTGCAATGAATAAAACAAAACAAAGATAATATAAATGATGTAGCAGTTGTTATTCAACAAACCACAAGTCTTATAAAAAACAGAAATATTATTGCATACGATATACTATTTTTTTTGGGGGGGGGCTACTTCTTTGCATGACATCTACATGTCATTTTCACTTCCCTATGAATTCTTTGACATCACTCAGCACAGGTCTGACCTACGTTAATGGCTAATAATGCTGTATTATTGAAGCATACACCTTCAAAGTCAATAGATCCAGATTGTGGACAAATGAGGCATGGTAATGAATCAGAAACCAGCCAGAAATACTTGGCTGTGTCTCCACAGTTTCTATAAACACTGTTCAAACCTGTCACTGTACATACCACCTTCTTCTTTACTTTTGCAATTATCACAGAGATTTGAATTTCATTTAAAACTTTTATTTCAATTTTTTAAAAAAAACACCGATTATTTTCAAAACAAAATCCTCACATTGAAAACAGAATTAACATGAGAAACAATAAACTTCTCTTTCCTGAAAACTCACATTTAGTGAAAATGTATCTGAAAAAACATTGAACTACAAGACACCTGCAGGAATTTATGCTCAAATAACATACAGTGAAGTGCCACTTAATGCCTATGTGAAGGATTCAGGAATTGAAAAGACAAATGTGTAATGTCTATGCTAACAGCCAATGACACCCCACTGGATGCAAGTTTTCATTTTCAGGAACAGCCCAGGACTACCTTATGGTAAAGTAACTTGGCAGAGTCACTCAGAAGACCAATGAAGGCTGATGAAATCAAACCATGTACTACAAGAAGAAGATCTTTAACAGTTCATAGCCTTACTCGTCTGCACTAAGTGCTAGACAAGCTGTTGTAGCCCAAACACACTGCGTTTCATACCTGTTGTTAAAATTAAAGTTGTACTACACTATTCAGGTAGTCTGTACCTTTACTCAATGAAAAACACTGAGACAGTTCTACTGTTAAGACATTCATTTGCTCTGCATACGAAGTAGACATCTAGTTTAACAATGAAAGATATACACAAACAAAACTGTACTTCAGCCTACAGCATCAGATCTGTAAGGATAGGAAAATCAAAGTCTCTCATACAAAAGAAAAAGTCCCAATCTTTATAGTGTCTTTTCTGCCTGCATCAGCAGTTTTGGAAATCAGCCAGAATAATATGCCTTTCCTCTCAAGCTGGTCTGCTGACAGTTTGTTTTCCATATCTTAAACATTCGGTTCCTGAAGAATAACTCTTTTCGTCCTTGACCTGTCTTGCGTATCATATCGACGAGACACAGTTGCATACAAGAGTTTGTCTTGTCCTGCTTGTAGATAATAAATTTCACAAGCTGCACAGTTTATAAGAGATAAAACATTTTACTTCTAATTCTTATTAACAATGAATGCCAAGCTATATGTTTTTGCCATTAGTTCAAACTAAGTGCCATCTACACATTGAAATGCAGAATATTTATTTTACATTTTCAGAAAAAAATCCACTGAAATCCATTTTTAACCTGTTGATTACTCTCTCACCTGTGTGCTTACAAAAACTGCTAAATTAAAAATATATTCATAGTTAAAATATTAACCTTAAACTTCTAGACTTCATGGTGTCTGATTTATTCATAGCTAAATATTAAACATGATTGTCATCATTCAAAATACAGGGAAGCGAAAGATCACATCTGAAGCAGATGGCTAATACAATGATGCTCCTATTTACCACAATCAATTTCCTTCCTTTACACCATAAGTTCTATGGTTCATTGGTAGTTATTAGGCTTGCAGTCCAGGGTACCATTGAGGGGCATAGTCCAAATTTTCAGTTGCTCCAAAGTACTGTCTAGTTAAGTGACTTGCTCAAGAGCAGGGCAGAAATATGAGGGGAAAATCCAAGATGTTCTGTAAAGCTGGACAGATAAAAACAAGCTGCTCTAAATCACTTAAAAAGTTAACAAAGTAACATGTTTTGCATCAACATGAATTTTATTTTTTTATTTAATTATCCTGTGTTAACCAAGTTAGTCTCAATGGAGTAGTGGCCTCTTTTCAGGAGAGACTTGAGGTGGTATTTATATTACTAGGAGAAATGTAGCCATGGCATCAGGGAACTTCTCCTTCTCATGGTAGTTGGGGAAGGATTTGTATGTTACACATCCTGACTTCCTGTTTCCTTTCCAGGCACAAAGACAGTTAGGAGGAACAGGAAGAAAATATCTCTGATTCAGCTTTGGTTGAAAATGAAGTGAAGTTTGATGAAAATGTAGCTGAAATAGTAGAATCACTACCAGAAGTTATTTTCTGATACTGTAAATACAGAAAAACAGTGATATTGGAAGAAAAGGAGATTGTAGCTGTAACAGAGATGGATTCAGAGGAAAACTTTCAGAGGAGATTGAAGGAGAGACAGTTACCTCTGAGAAATGCATAATTACAACCCTCCAATCAGGAGGGTTGTGAGATGATTATTTGGAAGAAATCGTAAACCAAAGTGAACCAGAAAGTGGAGCAGCAATTTCATGAAATGACATCATGGAGAAAATAGAATAATAAGAAGAGAAAGGAGAAGAAGAGGCTGTGCCACAAAAAGTTCAAGAGATAAAAACTTATGCACAAACTGTGGGAGAAGGAGCAAAGAAGACAGAAAAAATAAAAGAAACAAGAACAAAGTATACGGTGCATGTGAGCTGTAAAAAAGAAGAAAGTTTGGACAGGTATAAGGTTTGGGACTTTGTCATAGCACCTCTGGGTGTCAAAGCAAATCAGATAGGAGCATTCATTTTAATTAATTAATAAAGAGACTTTTTGTGACTTCATATTTGAGACTGGGCAGGATATGGACATTTTTGGGTGCATACGAACAAAATAAAAATATTTATCCATGGTCGGAATATGTCATGCAAGTTTTTTACAGAAAAACAAAAAAAAAGAATAATGATCCAGTTTAGAACTGAAGTTAAAGCAAAAGAAATTAAAGAACATTTGTTAACTATATGTAAAGAAGTAATGGACACTACAAAAGTATATGATAAAACAGGACTATGGACTGGGGGATGGGAATGTGGAGTAATACTGAAAATGGAAAATGATAATGTTATGCATGTACCTAGTATTATTAATATTCATGGTAATAGGGGGTTTGTGAAATACAGGGGTCAACCAAAAACTTGTTATTTTTGTGGATAAAAATTATCATTTAATCAATGAATGTGAGAAAAACTATGTTATGTGGTAAAAAGGGCATGATGCAAAAAATGTGATTTAAAGTGCAAGAAAATGTGGCAAAACTGGTCATTCATGGCTAGAATGTGAAATGAATGTGCAAGAAAATGGAAATGAAAATGAAGTTATACAGTATAAAGAGATAGGAGAATGTGTTATACAAGAAAATGTACAAAAAGATGTACCTGATAAAGAGGTTAGACATGAAGTTAAAGAAAATAAGAAGGAAAAAGAAACAGAAGAGACAAGGGAGGAAGAAGTGGATTGGTGCACAGTAAGAAATAAAAAGAATTTGATCTGGAAAAGAGCTAAAGAAAGGAAAAGAAAATTCAGAAACATAATGCTTAGAGAAAATAAGAAAGGAAAGGGATAAACATTTTATTATATCAACTGTTCTTAAAAGCTGAAAAATAGCTTTAAATGTGAATAGTATGAAAAATCTTAAAAAGAGAATTATATTACAATGGTGTGCTGCAGTAGATGCACATATTATTGTTTTAGAAGATATCAGATTATTAACAGAGGAAGAAAGAACATAAACTGAAAAACTTTGGAATTGTGTGGTAGTTTGGAACATGGGGAAAGAAACATGCTCAGGTATATGTATATTATATCAAGAAAGCATTAAAATATTAGATGTAACCATAGTGGAACTAGGCCAGTCTACGGTAATGGATGTGAGATGGAAAAAATATGTGTATAGAACTATAACTTTATATGCATATGTAACAAAAAAGAGAGAGAGAAATGATGTTTAAAAATATTCTTGAATGTTTGTGTAAATATGGACATTATAGTGGTGGGTAATTTTAATCATAATTTAAGGAAAAATAAGAACAACTGTGATATTAAAAGGGCTAAAGAAATTATGAGACGTGGAAATTTAAGTGTATGGGAGAATAATCACTGGACCTATAAAAGTAATGGAATTAGGACAGAAATTGATTATTTTTTAATATCTGATAGTTTAAAAGTTATAAAAAAAGAATTAAGTATGATGGATTTTCAGATTATGTGGCAATATGGGTTTAAGTACAGGAAAATGAAGAATATATAAGAATAGGAGAAGGAATAAAGACAATTAATGAAAATTAAGTATAATTTAAAAAAAAAAGCTGGTTTAAGAATAAATAAGGAGAAGAGTAAAGGATTTGGTTTTAAAGGCATGATAGAAGGTGTTGAGTTCAATGAAAAATATATAAATATATTAGGAATAACATTTGTAAGGAATGAATACAGACAACAACAATAGGCTAATGTACTCAAAGAAGTAAAGGATATGACTAATTTTTGGAAATCATATATACTTTCATATAGAAAAAACACACTTGTTGGACACCATGGTAATAGGAAAAAATTGCTTATGTTGCTAACATATATATGATTTCTATTAAGTATGAAAAGCAATAAATGATGATTATATTCTCTTTTATATGGGGCTCTAGACTGAATCCAGTCAAAAGAGGGATTCTGTATATGAAAGAAGAGCAAGGAGGTTTGGGTTTAATAAGCCCAATAGTACATGCAGCATCTTTAATTTTATATAAGGTATTAAAAGGAATTATGAAGGAAAATAAAAACTTGATAGAAATTATACTATATTATAAATACAAAGAACTGTGGGAAGGAATGGACGTTAAAAATGAAGTAAAAGCATTGTGAATGAAGAAATGAAAGAATACCAAAACAAAATTGTGTTATGGAAAATAAAAAAGAATATATGTGAGAAAAATAGAAAGGAATGGTACTTAAGTATTATGAAAGTATTTTATTGTATTGATCTATGGAAAGATATAGAAATAGATAAGAAAAAAGCCATAATTATGAGATATGTTGTTGTGTCTTTCGACTTTTCCCGGTTAGGGGTCACCACAGCAGAACTCTGGTCCACTAATGATTGGCAGTAGATTTTTACGTGCCAACTTGCCAGCCCTGACGCACAATCTTCAATGAAAGTATGCCCATTCACGCATGTCTCCACACAGAAGACACTTTAGCTGAGAATCGAACAGGACAACGTCTTACTGTGAGGCAACAACGCTACCGCAGCACCACCACCGCAGTTATATAATGAGATATAATAATTATAAAAAGATCAAAGAATGTAATGATTTTTTATTGATATTGTCTATTAGAAAATTGCCAGTTAAGGAAAATATGCCATACAAAAAAAAAGCAAGATAGAATATGCAATAAATTTGGAGAGTTTGAGACTACTGAACATGTGTTTTTGAAATGTGAAAGAATTAATAATTTGTGGAAAGGAATATGTAAAGATAATAGGGTAAAAAGTTTGTTAAAATTTGAACAAATAAATATGGACATAATAGAAGTTGGTTATTAAGATAAGTATAAACAGAAAGAAGTGAAGCAAATAATATTTTATGCTTCATGGACTGTATGGAAAGAGAGACTAAATGAAATTAAATACAATGGAAAATGGACTTTGACAAAGATTTTGGAAAAAATAATGTTTTGGTTGTGGAAAAAAGATTGGGGGAATGCTTAAATTGAAGTTTATAATGTATGGAGATTTGTAAATAGATCTAAATAATATAAATATGTAAATATGTAAATAATATGTAATGTATATATCAATACAAAACTCCTACTCTTTTGTGTATGGGGATGCTGTTTACAGTTGCACTTCCTGTCTTCTGTTCCAGGTGCGAAGGCAGCCTGGAGAAGTAGGAAGCTGGTGAAGGTAAACATGGAGGTTTGAGAGAGAGATGTTGCTGAATTAAATGCTGATAGTCAGTCAGCGGAGGTGTCATTTGTGTTGGAGAAGGAGTAGGACATTAAGGAGGCATTTGGAAGAGATGATAGTGTGTCAGAAGTATTAGAAAAGGCAGCCAAACAATTTAAAAGCCTGTCAAAGAAGTTGGAAGGATGTGTAGAAGATTCAGAGGATCTGTTTCAGCGTAACCTCTTTGAGTCATCGGTGGCAACACAAGACTGTGTAATTACAACCCTCCAATGGGGAGGGTAGTGGGATGATTATCTTAAGGAAATGATCCTGCAGAGTGAACCTGAAAGTGAAATGGAGGCATCCTGGAGCAACATTATGGATATAATCCAGGATGAGGAAATGAAAGAAACTACAGAAGGAAAAAATAATATGCAATGATGCTGAAAGAAGGTAAGAAACAAATAAGAGAAGGGTATGGAGGAAGAGGGGTCGTGAAGAAGAAGTTTGTTGTACATCTCAGCACTAAAGAAGAAAAAGAGCTTGAACAATATAAGGTATGGGGCACAAATATTGCAACCTTGGGAATATCACCTATTGAGGTTTTAGCCTTTATTCACCTTAATAGAAAACCTTTTTATGGCATTATATTTGAGACTTGGCAACATATGGAGAATTCCTTAGAGTGGTTTTAAAAAAAAAGAAAGGCTGTAGTCCATGGAACTCTTATAGGTCCATAGGTGTGTACAAGCCTAGCCCCAAAATATTGCCCAGGCACCATGCCACCCGATGTTAGCTCACAGTGCCCCTATCCAGTAGGGCAACTAGACTGGTCCCTGGGGTGAACTTTCTGTTACCGATCTACTCATCAAGATTTCTCTTGTAGAGGGCCAGCAAGCTGCTCTGCTTGACATGAGTGAGAAGCTTATCCCAGAGTATGGGCAGTCTTTGGGAGATGAACCTGTCCCTCCAGCATGTTCTGTTAATTGGGATAATGAGGTTGTGATCTCTGGGGCATTTGGCATGGGGGATTGGGAATTCTTTAGGTGTAACATTTCAAGTAGGGCTGGGTCAGACATGGATTTGTAAGTCAAGCAGAGGTCACCTCTAAGTAGATGGTAAGAGACTAAGAACAGCTGAGGTTTCTTGAGTCTGTCCATGTAGGACATGTGTTTAAGGCCTAGGATCCTTTTTGTGAGGTACTTTTGTGGCCTTTCCAGCTGTTGTAGGTGTCTGGTCAGGTACATGCCAAACAGGGCATTATATTCAATAACTGGTCTAATGAGGGTTGAGTAGAGAGGGATGATGACCTCTTTCTTCCTGGATCCTTGGTTATAAGATGTGCCACATAGAAGGACTTTCTGGCCACAGTAGCAATGTGATGGTCGAAGGTGAGGTGGCTGTCGACCTGGGTACCCAGATCTCTTATGGCCCTTTCAGCATTCAGTGCGTTCTCATCAACATGGTAATTTATGGGAGCTGAGTTTTTTCCAAAGGGGATGATAATGCATTTTTTGGCATTAAGCTTCAGGCCATGGTTCCAACACCAGTCATTGGTCTCAGACAGTCCTTTTTGTAGGATGTCAGCATCACTTAGGGAGTTGATAATGACTCCTAGCTTGCAGTCATCAGTGAACTTGATCAGCCAGAGTCCTTCTGTGTTGGCCTGGACTTCTGAGAAGTAGATGCCAAACAGGAGAGGAGCCATGACCGAGCCCTGTGGGACTTTACTCTTGACTGGTTGACAGTCTGACTTGGAATCTGCAACTTTCACTCTGTGGGTCCTGTCTGTGAGCCAATTTTCAACCCACCTAGTGATGTAAGGATTGATTCCTAGTTTGGTGAGTTTATCAATGATACCTGAGTGAGGAATGGTATCAAAGGCCTTGGCCAGGTTAAGATAGGCTATATGCACTGCCTTACCCTCATCCAGAGCCTTGGTGACTGCCTTGTAGAAGTCAACCAGGTTCAGCAGGCAGTATCTCCCCTTGACAACTCAAACTGTGTGGGGTCAAGAGTTTGGAGATTGCCTATATCTTTGTTAAGCAGGTCCATGATGATGTGCTCCATAGCTTTCCATACCAGACTTGTTAGGCTAATGGGGCGATAGTTGCCAGGGTCTGTAGTTGCTCTGCCTTTATGGAATGGGATGACTTTAGCAGTGCACCATTCGTTAGCGAAATAGCCTGAGGTAAAGCTATCATTGAACAGGGCACACAGATGTGGTGCCAGTTCATTTTGTAGCTCATGTAGGATGCAGCCAGGGATATTATCAGGTCCCATGGATGCTGTATTCTTGGCTTTGGATTGGACAATGCAGCTTTTACCTGTGCTGCAGAAATGGTGGCTACCAGGCTTTTTCTGGTATTGTGATAGGGCCCTTGAGGGGCAGGAGAGAGGGGTAAACTTGACACAGAATCTGTCGGCCAGTATGTTGGCTGAGTATAGGAGGTGCCATTGTGCAATAACTCAGAGCAAATCTGGGTATTGCCTTGGAGGTTTTTGATATAGCTAAAGAAGGCTTTGTGATTGTTTTTGGTGCCAGCTGCAATTCTGCCTTCATAGCTGTCTTTAGAGGATTTGATAAGGGATCTTGGCTTTTTGTGTGCAGACTTTTAATAAAGAGACTAAAAAGAGAATTGCTGTACAATTTCAAATGGAGGTGGATAAGGAAGGATTGAAGGACTTTAAAAACCGTATGCAAAGAAGTGATGCACATTACAAAAATGTATGATGATAAAGGCTTAGGTAGTGGGGAGTAGGATTGTGGGATTATTTTGAAGATGCAAAAAGATAACATTGTAAGTATTCCAACTATAATAACTGTTGAAGGAAACAGAGGTTATGTAAATATAAGGGACAACCAAAAACTTGTTTTTTTTTGGGGGGGGGAGTGATCATTTAATAAGCAATTGTGATAAGAGAAGATGTTTTGTTTGTGGGAAAGTGGGACATGAAGCAAAGAAATGCAAATCGATGTGTAAAAAATGTGTGAAAATGGGACATGACTCAGTTAATTGTGATGAACAATTACATGTTGAGCAAAAAGAGCAGACACAGGAACATGTACATGATGTAGCAAAAAAGGATAAGCATGGCCATGAAAAACAAAATATCATACAAGAAGAAAATAAAAACACAAAGTATAAAGAAAATGAAAATAACGAAGGTGAGGAATTAGTACTGGAAACAAGTGAAGAGGAAGATAGTAACTGGAAAATAATAAAAGCTAAAATAAATTATAGGGAGAAGAGTGAAAGCTAGGAAAAGAAAATGTTAAAGTGTGATTATAAAAGAAAATAAAAAGGAAAGATAAGGGGTAAGATAAAACTATAATACATCTGGAAGAACTTGAGAGTCCTATCAATAAATGTTAATAGTATAAAAAATGTTAAAAGAAGGTTAGGTGTATTGTAATAATGTATGCTACATGACATGCATGTAATTATCCAAAAGGATACAAGAATCTTAAAGGAAGATGAAAGAAACCCGATGGAAAACTTATGGGCTGGGAACATTATATGGAACATGGGAAAAGATAAATATTTAGGGATTGCTGTATTATGTAATGAAACAGTTAATGTCTTAGATTATTCTTCAGTAGATCTAGGTAGAATAACAGTGTTAGATATAACAAAGATGTATACAGAATTATTGCAATATATGCAATTGTTACTAAAAAAGGAAGAGATGAAATGTTCAAAAAAGCTTAAATTATGTGTGAATAAATATGGAAATAATACTTGTAGGAGACTTTAATTGTGATTTGAGGAAAAGAAAGAAAGGAATGATGTTAAAACAGTTTATGAAAATATGAAAAGTGGAAAGTTTATACATATATATATATATATATATATATATATATATATATATGATAATATACATTGAATAAATGAGATTAAAACAGAAATTGATTATTTCATAATATCTGATGCTGTGAAAAGGAATGAAGGAAATATGTTTCTCAGACCATTTGGCTGTATGGGTAGAAGTAAAAGAAAATGAAGAATGCATAAGGATATGTAAAGGTAGTAAAAGATTGAATGAAAAAGATTTAAATGAAGTAGAGAGCAAAGAAATTGATTGATTATGGGGAAATCATGTAGAAATGAGAATATTTTATAAAAATTGGACTGATTAGTGGTTACTTTTAAAGGGAAGTATGATAAATGTTTCTAGAATGTCAAGCAATGAAAAGAGAGAAAGAAAAGCAAAAATACAGGTTGCTAAGTCAAACACTAGTTGGAGAAATATTAAGAGACAGTAAAAACTTTTATGGAAAATAAAAGGAAATCTATGAAATGAATCAAAACAAGATCAAGAAAATGTTATATAAGCAAAGCACTTTTTACAAGGGAAAAATAAAGATGTAGCTTTGTATTGAGTAAAATGGTGAGTCAAAATGAAAGGGTAATAAGAGAACTGGAAACTAATGAAGGAGAAAAGATGAATACACAAAAATAAATATTTGAGGTAATAGATCAGCATATAAAAATACATTTAAGAAGATAGAGATAAAATGAGGCAAATATGGGAGGTAAATAAGTTAAGTAAAGAAGAGAATGAGATTATGGAAAAAAATAAATATGTGAGAGCTTGATGAAATCTTAAAATACTTGGATATGGAGATGGCTATGGAAATAGAAGAAATTGAGTAAAAACGGGCAAAAAGTATATTTTGTAGAGGGTTTTATGGAATTGTTAGAAAAAGGAATAAATGAAAAAAGATATGTGTGAGGGCTATGAAATTTATATGGAAAAGAGGGAAGAAGGAAGACATTAGGAATGGGGGACCAACAGTTTTAAACAATACTGATTATAAAATATTTATGAGAATAACATGGACAAGATTAGGAAAAGGTGTGGTTAGAATGATAGAACTTATGATTTTTGTGAAAAAAGGGAAAGGAAGTCAGGATTTATTATGGGTGTTAAAAGAGGTAATAGACAATATTATAAATAAAAACATGGAAACTAAAGTATTGGTTGGAGATGTAAGCAAAGCATTCAATAGAATACAATATAAGAAACTATGGAGTATATTAAGAGATTATAATGTACGTGCCAAAATAATAAAAGTTATAAGATCAGAATATGAGAATAGTATTATTAAAATAATATTAAATGGATGGTTAAGTAAAAAAATAAGAACAGAGTGTGGGATAAGACAAGGTTGTCCAGCAAGCAGCATATTATTTGCATTAGTTATGAATGTGATTGTAAATGCAATGAGTAGAGAACTGAAAATAGCAAGGTATAGGATAATAGAGGGGATTTATGTCCCAGTTATTCTTACTTATGCAAACGATATACTATTAATTACTAAAAGCAAGAAATGGATGGAACAAGGAATTAGGAAAATAAATAAGTACTTAAATATGCTTGGTCTAAGCATCAACAAAGATAAAAGTGAAGGAGTTGGATTATTGGGTATGTTAGAAGGTATTCACTTTAATGGTGAAGAGGTAGATATTCTAGGAATAATTTAATATGGAGAAGGAAACATAATGGGAGAGACTGATACAAAAGCTGAGAGAAATATACATATTTTGGAGGTCATATAGATTATCATATAAGAAATTGTTTAATTTAATAACTCTATTCTGTTAGGTAAGATTGCCTGTTTGGCAAGTGTATATATGATCCTGTCTAAATATGAAAAATAACTACTATTGATTATATTTTCATTTATATGGGGATCAAGATTAAACCTTGTATCTGAAATGGAAAGCAAGATCACAATTATCTTGGAAAGGGTTTAAACAAATAGCAATTAAATATATAACAGCCCACAAGTTTTTAATACATAGTCAAAAACTATATTCGTACTATCCAGAATATTGGAATAAACTAGTTAATCATTTCTTACAATAAGTATCTTACATTTTTTTGGGTTGGAGATCGGCTTTACCTGCAATTACTATATTGCCTTTCTATCTGCTTCTCAACTTTCTTCTGTTAGGGCCTCTAATTTCTATAAAGTCAGATCAAGTTACTTAACCATATAATAAACGTTTTATCTGCATGGTCAGACAAATAGCACTTATGTATATAGTTCATTATTTGTATATCATATGTTTGCATGTATTAGGATTCTTCGTCTTTCGGCTGCTCCCATTAGGGGTCGCCACAGCGGATCATGTGTTTCCATTTCTTCCTTTACTCTGAATCCTGCTCTGTCACATGAACCACCTGCATGTCCTCTCTCACCACATCCATAAACCTTATGTTAGGCCTTCCTCTTTTCTGGTTACCTGGCAGCTTCATCTTTAGCATCTTTTTCCCAATATACTCTGTATCCCTCCTCAGCACATGTCCAAACCAATGTAATCTTGCCTCTTTAGCTTTGTCTCTAAACCATCCAACCTGGGCTGACCCTCTAATATACTTATTTCTAATCCTGTCCAATCCTCATCACACCCACTGCAAATCTTAATATTTTTAACTCTGCCACATCCAGCTCTGACTCCTGCCTTTTTGTCAATGCCACTGTCTCCAACTCATATTACATAGCTGGTCTCACTACCATCTTGTAGACCTTCCCTTTCACTCTTACTGGTACTTGTCTGTCACAAATCACTCCTTACACTCTTTTCCACCCACTCCATCCTGCCTCTACTCTCCTCTTCACCTCTCTTCCACACTCATCATTACTCTGAACTGTCGATCCCAAGTATTTAAACTCATCCACCTTCACCACCTCTACACCCTGCATACTCACCATTTCTCTATCCTCCCTCTCATTCACACACGTATATTCTGTCTTAGTCCTGCTGACCTTCATTCCTCTTCTCTCTAGAGCATATCTCCACCTCTCCAGGGTCTTCTCCACCTGTTCCCTATTCTCACTACAGATCACAATGTCATCGGCAAACATCATAGTCTACAGGGACTCCTGTCTGATCTCATCTGTCAACCTGTCCATCACCATTGCAAATAAGAAAGGGCTCAGAGCTGATCCTTGATGTAATCCCACCTCCACCTTAAACACATCCGTCACTCCGACCGCAGACCTCACCTCTGTCACACTACCCTAGTACATATTCTGTACCACTCTTACATACTTCTCTGATACTCCCGACATCCTCATACAATACCACAACTCCTCTCTAGGCACCCTGTCATATGCTTTTTCATTAGGATTCACTGATTAATATTGTTTTCACTGTTGACAAATGTCTTTATTGGTATTATTTGTGCTTTATTCATAAAATGTAATAAAGAATTTTGAAAAAAAAAAAAACTCTGTACAGAGTGGAATGTTGCATGTTTAGAAGAAGAATGAAGATTGGGACTAATAAATCCTGTCATACATGAAGCTTCATTGAATCTGTGTAAAGTGTTGAAGGTATTGAAAGAAAAAAATATGACCATAGTAAATGATATAATAAAAATCAAATATAAAGATGTTTGTGAAAGTTTAAGATATGGGAAAAGATGGAAGAATACGGTCAATAATGAAATTAAAGAATATCAAAATAACATATTATTATGGAAATTGAAAATAGGTAGTACGGAAAAAGCAGAAAAGAATGGTATGAAAATGTAATGTGGTAATGATATTATATTTATCCATTCATCCAAACTTAGATAATGAAAAAGGGACTGCAAATTAAAATAAGGCTTAGAAGGAGCAAACATGTATGAATGTAAAGATTTTATGTGGAGGTTAATGATAAGTAAACTGCCTGTTAAAGCAAATATGCCCTACAAAAGGATTCAGGAAAGGGTCTACTTTATTTACGCGAAAGCTTAAAACAGGGAATGCTTATGTATTGAACCATATGCATTGAACCGAGAAACCATCGAAACACAATAAAAATGGAACTACACAACAAACATGACATGCAGCAGCTGTAGACAGGGGAACATGCCCCCCTGCACCCCACACCCCTGCTACTTAAATATACCAACTCTGAGATCGCACTACATTGAAGTAAATGGAAATCTCCACCTACGGAGATTTCCGTTTACAGTTTTTGATGGTTTGCATTTTCGATGCATATGGTTTGATTTTTATTTTATTTTTATTTTATTTTTGTTAACCGGGAAAGTCCGACTGGACACAGGTCCATTTTCAGCGGAGGCCCGGGGATTCGATGCATATGCATTCGCTGTTTTAAGCTTTCACCTAAATAAAGTAGACCCTTCAGGAAAGGTATGTAACTACTGTGGAGAGACTGAGATGATGGAACATTTTTTTTTTTTTTAAATTGTACAAGAGTGGGAAAATTGTGGGAAAAATATATGACATTAATGTATTTAAGGATTCTAAAATTGTAAAAGACATAAGCATGAACATAATAGAATATGTATATTATAGTAACAAAAGAACAAAGGAAGTGAAAGAAATTGATAAAAAATTGTTTTATGTGTTATAGGTCATGTGGAATGAAAGACTGAATAAGATATACTATAATGGTAAATGGGTATTAGTGGAAATTTTGAAAACAATACGTTGTTGGTTGTGGAAAAAAGATGGCAGGATAGTTGAAATAATGGAAATATATGAAGTATATGATGTAATGAAAGATGTAAGCAATTGTAAATAATGTATATATTGTAAATAATACAAATAGTGTATATATAGGCTGTTATATTCAATAAAGAACCCCTACTTTTTGCAAGTGGGGCATTTGGTTGCTTAAGCATTCATACATATGAGCATGACTTCCATTCTTAGTGCAGTGGTGAGTGAGTGGAAATGCACATAGTAAACATAGCAGAGAGCAGCAAGAAAACATATGTTGGCAAAAATGAAGGAAATAACTCAAAATGCTTGTTTCAGAAAAAGCTTTTTGAAGAAGATGAAACAAAGACTATATGTAGAAGTGCAAGAAGTTGTTTTTACAAACCTACAGTCAGGAGGGTTGCAGGGTGAATTGCTATATGAGTTAATTCAGTAGGAAGAACTAGACAGTGTCCAAGAGATATCATGTGGAGATATAATGAACAAAATATTCAGGGAAGAAAGTTCACGGGAAAATTAAGGAGCATTTGAAGAAAAAAAAAATAGATGGGCTTACATATGTGAGTGTGGTTGCCAGAGTAAAAGAACAAAATAAAGAATGACATTTATTAGTTCTAAAAAGAATGCATGTGGTGAGAATTCAAAGAAAAGAAAACAAACCAATGGACAGATATGAAGTATGGGACATGTTGTTTGTACCTTTAGATATATACTTATTGGAGGTAAGAGCATTTATTTTAATTGGCAGAGAAACATTTTCTAACATTATATTCAAAAATGGAGAAAGACTAGAACATTTTTGAATAAACTGAAGTTAAAAAAGAATTTTTTCTAGGGAATAAGTGTTTGGTTAATTTGTTTAATACAGAGACAAAACATACATATTCAATTTAGATCTGCTGTACACAAAGAAGATTTAAAATAATGATTGATAGAACTGTGTCAAGAAGTTATGGATATAGTAAAGATTTATGATAGCAGTGGACTGTAGACTGGAGTGTGGGAATATTCTGTCATTTTGTAAATGAACAATAGTAAAGTACAGCATTTATCTAATTTATTAGCCAAATCTTATTTTTTTTTTGGGGTGCAGAAGATCATCTAATTGAAAAATGTAATAAAAGTAGATGTTCTCTTTGTGGGGAGATAGAACATGATATTAGAAATTGTGTAAGTATGTGTTTTAAATGTAAAGAATTTTAACATCTAGGATATCTATGGCTGTATTGTCCAGTTGGAAGTAATAAAGTATGAAAATTTAGAAAATGAAGAAATAGCAGAGAATGAGGAATCATGAGAGGAAAATGCAAAAGAACATCAAGGGATATTAAAAGGGGGGGGGGGATGAGAAGAAGTAGAAGAAAACAGTTTAAATGAAGAAAGTGAGGGGGATGAATGAAACTGTTTAAAGTGAAAGGAATAAATACTATTGGTAAAAGAATATGAGAGAGGAAGAGAACATTTAAAGAAAAAAATGTAAAGTAAAGGAAAAAGTGAATAAATAACTTTAGGGTTGTTACATTAAAAGTAAACAGTATAATCAGTGATGTGAGAAGAATTATGGTCTATCAGTGGTGTGAAAAAGTATCATCTGATATAATAGCATTAGTAGATAGCTGACTTTTAAAAAAGGAAAATGGGAACAGAAAGAATTATTATTTGGAGGAAAATTGCATGTAATCTAGGAACAGAAAAAATATGCAGGAATAGCTATGTTTTGCAAAGGAGAAAATATTTTGGCAATGGATCATTTAATTATTAAAACAAGTAGACCATCCATTATAGATATTAGAAATGAGGGGCAACCAGTAAGAATGATTATAATCCATGCACAAATAGTAAAGAAAGAGAAAGAATGTTTGAAATGATGGCCCAATATATAATAGTGAACATTAATGGAATCATAATAGGATACTTTAATTGTAATAAAAAAAACAGATAGGGGTAATCTTGAAATTTGTTAAGAAGATGAGAGAAATATTAAAATAGGTGTTTTAAAACTTTTAAAACTTGCAGAAAATAGAGAATCTGTTTATAAGAGAAAGAAATTAAGGACAGAAAAGGGTTATGTTATTTTTTAAGTATCTCTGAAAAAAGGGAAGTAGTATGCTTGTTGACTTTTCAGACCATGCAACTGTTTTTGCATTATTTGATGATAATGAAAAATGCATTACGGTAGGAAAAGGAAAAGGAAAAAAAATGAATGATAAAAAAATTAGAAATTAATTTAAAAGAAAATAGTTATTGTGAGAAAATCATATTGCACCTAGATTTATATATGAAAATTGGACAGATTGGTGGATTGTATATAAAAAGAAATACAGAAAAAATTACAAAGAGATAGAAAAAATTTTAAAGGTAATAAAGTAAAAACGGAAATAAAAGAAAAAATGTGGAGTTTAATGGAGGAAGATAAATAAAAATATATAAGTAAAGAGAAAGAATTATATGAACAGAATAGGAAATACATATTTCATTTATTAAGAAGGCAGTATCAAGTACAAGGTAAGAGACAGGAAGTATCTCTGTTTCTTGGAAAAAAGTAAAGAAATGTAATTTGATCATAGAGAAATTGAAATGTAAAAGAAAATGAAATAAGTGAGTGAGATGAGATTAATAAAAGTAGTAGTGACTTTTTTTAAAGTAAAATACAGAGAAAATAGAAAAATGGAAAATAAAATGTGAAAAGATTTCAGAAGAGGATAAAAGTTTAACAAAAGAAGTCGATATAGAAGAAGTTAAAAGTGTTTTTAAATTAGAGTTGGATAGGTAGGCACAGACATATTGTATCAGCATAAAAATAAACAAAAAAGTCCAATAAACGAAATAAAAATATCCGCAACCAAAAATGAGTCCAAATGAATAATTAATAGAAATTCACTTTTAATACTGCATAAAACAATACGAAATAAAAAATCAAATTTAAATCCACCAAGTTCATCAAGCACTTTCGTCTCTGTAATCAGAGACTTTATCAAGATAAAAACAATGGATAAAGGAGTTAGTTTAAATAGCATGCCCCGAATCATTATCCAATCATAGAATTGTCTTCACTAATACTATTAAATACATGATGAAATATATATAAAAGCACAACTAAAAAACCTTCAATACTAAAATCATATTTTCTATCCAGTGCCTTTAACTTCAAGAATGGGTTGGAACAGGTGAGGGTGATAAGTGGAATTGATGGCCCATTAAATAAAGAGAGTACTATATCAAATACAGTTTTTGAGGTACAGAATACAAATGGTCCAGAAAAAAATTAATTTTTGATCAGCTTTTATAACAACCTATAATTTAGCAAGTAAACAAATGACTGACATTTTATTTTAAAAATTGGCCTATTTTGTCTTCTGGTAGTGAGCTTAGACAATCGATAGGGGAGAAACCTATTATTGTGTACAGGAAAGGGCAATGTCTTAAAAATATTTTTGAAAATAGCAGTAATAGGCATATGAAGGGCCATAAGAAAAAATGTGGCCTTTGTAATTACTGTGACCACATAATGGAAGGATCAACTTTTAATATAAATGGGGTGAAGGTTAGCCTTAATAAAATATGTTACTGTTATACAAATAAAGTTGTTGATTGTGCTCTCTGTACAAAATGTCCATTTTTATATTGGGAAGACAGAGAGAAGGTTAAAAAAATCATATTTATGAACACCTAAGGGACATTAGATTAAAGAAGGACACTAATGCCCTGGCAAAACATTGTAATGAAGCACCAGAACACTCTTTTAAATTTATTGTGATTGAACTCCTGCAAGTTGATCCGAGTGGTGGCCCATGGCCACTATACCTTGAAAGATAGGAAGCCCTATGGCAACTTCGGACTAATGCAACCCAGTGGCCTGGTCTAAATGAAACCTTTTCGATCACTTGTTTCTTGAAGTTAAAGGCACTGGATAGATAATATGATTTTAGTATTGAAGGTTTTATAGTTGTGCTTTTAAGGGTTATTATAGGATAGTTACTGTAGTGGTTTATCTGTAATGTAATTATTCATTTATTTATTTATATATTTGTATTTATAAAATTACTTATTAATGTATTTTTTCAGATATGTTTTTAAAGAGTTCTTTTATAGAACGATTGTTTTAATAACTGTATGAATTGCTATATTATTGATGTGAGTGGTTGTAGCTTTAAATATTTCATCATTTATTTAATAGTATTAGTGAAGACCATTCTGTGATTGGCTAATGATTCTGAGCATGCTATTTAAAGTAACTCCTTTATCCATTGTTTTTATCTTGATAAAGTCTCTGATTACAGAGACAAAAGCGCTTGATGAATTTGGATTTAAATTTGATTTTTTATTTCGTATTGTTTTATACAGTATTAAAAGTGAATTCCTATTAATTATTAATTTGGACTCATTTTTGGTTGCGGATATTTTTATTTAGTATATTGTATCAGCATGTTATATGATCAGAGTTGGGTAAGTAGGCACAGACATACTGTATAAGCATATTACATGATCAGACATACTGTATCAGCATGTTACATGACCAGAGTTTGATAGGTGGGCAAAGATATATTGTATCAGCATGTTGAATACAGCTGACACTCATGTGTGACCAGGTTTGCAAGAAGACATGTAGAGGTAGGAGTTTGTGGCCCAGGAGAATTAATGTCACTGACTGTGGAAGAGATTATGCTGACTATTGTAGAAGGGGATACTGCCAGCAATATAATAGGGTCTATATTATATCATTGAACACTTAAAAAAGTGATGATTAATCGACCCCATGTAAGCGAAAGCTTACAATGTCGAAACCTCAGAACAGCGATTTTTTTCCAAGGGAAAAAAATCGCTGTTCCCAAAAAACAAAATAAACAAAACTTTAAAACATTACATAAAGTGGGGGACTTTTCCCCCACACCCCCTGACATGGGGGCTGTGCCCCCCACACACCCCTACTTAAATATACCAACTCTGAGATCACACTACAGTGCCGAAAATGACAAAGTAACGGAAGCAGCCAAGCAAATTCTTTCCCAGGGAAAGAATTTGCTTAAAAGCCACTTTGCTATTTTGCCTTTTTGTTCTTTTACGTTCAATCAAGACGCATTCAACAGAATGTGTCTTCAGTCATATAATAGGAATCCAATAATATGTATGGGGTGGATATAAGTAGCCTTCCTTGTCAAATTATAGGACCAAACCTGTGTAAGATTGCCTACTTATAGTCACATTTTCACTGCCAGCTAAGATCATGGCTGAAACTGTCATAGTATTCTGGACCGAGATCTATGCATCACTTTTGGAAACAGTTCTGTGTCCTACACTGAGCAGTCATAGAGGAATCTTAGTACTGCACATATTGATAGACTCTAGGCAGCAAATAGAAGTATCCATAAAATGCTATCGTGGCCATGTTTATAATTTTTCTCAGTGAAATCTGAGGAACATTAGGCTTTCAGAGTATTAAAATAGCAGAGTACAGTGGTTTTTCAGTTATGCATGAAAAAGGTACTAAGGCCTCTAGGTTTCTGGTACCAATATAGTATTATAGCATTACAGATAAACCATTTATGGATACTCATGCTTACAAAACTAACAAACCCATTGTTTGTCATTCAGAGTTATGGAAGAGCTGCTACCCTTGCCACTCCACAGGATATAGCTGGTACAAAGGTAGGATATCACACTGTGTGTTCAGTTTTAGAACTGATTTGAGTTACTGGTAAATTCAGCTGAAGAGCTAGGATGAACCAGCTGATAGCTAGATTTCATAACTGGGGGAGGGTTTGGGGATACTCATTGCCTCTGCACCTGTGGTAAAGACTAGGAGATTTGTAACCTAGTCACTTTGATAAGGTGAAGTGACAGACATGCTAGAGTCACTACAGGTAGAGATTGGTATACTGCTGTCATAAAACAATCAATCCTGCAACCAAATTTGCCACTCCTTATAGAATCCTAACTCCATGGGTCGAGGATTCATGTTATAAGACCAACTATCTGTGAAGTGGAACTGGGGTTGCTTGGTAAAAGAATAGATCCAGGACTGTCTAATAAGAGTTATGGAAGTACTCAGATAGGCACAGACTATTGGCTAAGGGGGGAGAGTATTAAAATATAACATGATCTCACCCTACTTCATTCCAAATGATTGTGTTATACCAGATGATAGGTCATCATAGATGATACAACTCAAAATGGTGATTATCTGCCTGTAGAGGATGTACAGGATTCCATTAATAAGAATGTAACCGGAGAAAACGTTGCTGTGGATGCAGATATTCTACATATAATTCAGCCTGCTTGCAGGGCATTTCATTGTGGGTGGTGATTCTGAAATGAACTGTGTATCACTGTCCATGGGCTCATTGGAGTGACGGGGGGGGGGGGGTTGTATTACAAAGCCTAGGGAATAAATATATGATTCTGTCAACCTTGACATCATTGGAGATGCTTCTGTAATGTTTCACTGCTGACACATTTTTGAGGACAGGAGTGGCTGTCCCAGTATCACTGCCCATGGTATTGTCCATCCATATGGGCATATATATGTATGTTTGTTGCTGGAAAGGTATCCAGACAGGGTGGGTGATATACCTACTGTAGCAGAGCTCATGGTGCAGATGTAGGATCGAAACTGATGTCTTGCAATCTACTACACATACCAGGTGGTGCCACAATGCTTAACTGGCTAAGTTTGACTATACAGTTGACCTTTTTTATGACTCTGTTTTTGTAGAGTTATGTAGGCTACTTACCTTGGTGGCATACCATGGGAGGAATTTTCATGTCATTTTTGCTGAATGTAGACAGTCTCCATACACCTTTTTTACAACTGTATCATGCAGCATCAGACTATACACAGCACAAATTGTTTATTTCATTAGGGTCAGAAATCATACTGCTGCATATAGGGGTTCAGGTGGTGATGGTACTTGTTATATTCAGCTCATGATGCCATGGCACATTACAAGATAAGTTGTTCACAATGAACTATGTTACCTTTGCTCATGTGGTGGCTTCCAACTCAGAAGTGCTATTTGTCCAGCTTCACAGCATGAAACATCTTAAGGGATGCAGTTCCATGCATCCATGGTTTTGGTGAGGCAGTAGGTATGTATTAACCAACAGGTCTGTTTTATTCTTTCCACACTTACAGTCTGTAGATATGTGGGAATGTCCTTGCCAGTGTTGTGTCTTTTGTACAAATGGTTAAACCTGAGACCTGGCCTATGTATTATGAGCCATTGCTCTCTTTAATATACAATAGGCATAGCAGACTGCCTGCTGAGTATACCCTGTACTCCTCACACACCATGGTTGGTGCCTTATATTCAATTTATTTATTCTGTGATCACCTTTGTTCATATTTATTTAACAGTGCATTATGCACAGATGGATGTGACATTTTCTACTGCAGGTATGTCCACAGGATATTGTCTGTATTTCTGTACTGGTGAGCAATGTATGCTGCATATAGTTCTTTCTGATCTTATTTTATTTATTTGTTAAGCAACTAAGCCCACAGGACACAGCTGTTACTTTTCCTGGGTGATTCAAGAGCATTATCTGGTTAAATTGCCTTCTTCAGAATCATGCAATTGGCAAGTGGAGGCTTTGTGAATCAAACCTCAGACTACAAGAAGCAGTTAATTAAAAGTTTATAACTTAAAAATGGACATTTTAACAATGGATGTGAGAGAGACGTAATGCAAAATTGTAAGAAAAGGGAGTTAAATGTGATATTAATGTTGAAAATATGCTGAGTTGGTATAATAGCTGCCAAGGACTGTGAATACATTGTGATCCTGTTTGCATATGGTACAGTTATTGCATATGACATGCATATGCAGGGAATGTATGTGTGATAACTGACTGTACTGCTGTAAACTCCACTCTATTCTGCATAAATAATAGATGAGCCAGACAGCAGCTGTGTCATGCACAGCTGAAGGGGACATGTTTTAACATTTGTCATTGGACAACCATAGATAGGCAGTATATTACTTTGACACATCTTAGACAAGCATACATTTTATATACATGTGCATCATAAACAGTAATTTGATAGCAATCAAAATACACAAGTGAAAAATGACAATAAATCTGAATACATTTCAATACTTCAAGGTCTCTGTAAATGCAGCACATCTAATACAGGATTCTACTGATCATGCTTACAACACATTACAGTGAATACTGCCATAGCATCATGTAAATAACAAACATATATTATTTGCATTAATAATAAATACAAACTGTGAATAAGAACTTCATGTAGTGTTGTTGTGTAATGTCAATACATTCATAAAATGCTACCCTTGGATGGAAATGAACAGCAAACTATGTAAGCCTACTGATGACAAACATGTGGCTAAATCCCATACACCATAGTAGACATCTTAACAAATCTTTGAGACTTCATCTATGTGAAGTCATTACAACACATGATTGCGTTGCAATTTATAAGAGATAAAAGGGCTGGGGGAGGTTTCTCCCACTGTAATTGTACACGTTATGACAGTTGTGGATATTATTCATGCATAACTGCATTAGGACATACAATGCTTACAGTCAGCCAGAGTGGGATTTGAACACCTGATTATGTGATGACAGAAGCTACATAATACTGAACATAATGAATGTGCCATGGTGCCACCAGTGCTACAACTGTGAGATATTTTGGTATTTGAAACCATGACATCATTTTATTGCTGCAAGGGAGATGCACTTCTATCATTTCTTTAAAATAGTGTTGCTATATGTGTGTTTCTCAGACAACATTGCCTGCTGCTGCATATAACCAGACACACAAAATGCATAATACAGTCATCATTGTGACAGGAGAATGGCAATCAGGCACATTGTGTGCATGATCACAGATTTGACCACATACCTTACTAAGACACAACTATGCAGAACATAGTGTTGTGTCCTCATGCCACAGGGAAAGCCTTAATAGTTCTTATAGGAAAGACAAATATCATCCCGTGGCATCATGGCTATGAAAGAAAGCATTTTTGTGTGAAAAGAGAGCAGAAATCATTGAAATAGGAATCCCCATCCAAACATGTACACAGCAGATAGCTGACTGATCACATGTCCATACGGACAAAAGAGAGTCTAAGGAGTGATGGCTGGATTTTTAAGGACTACCTATGATCACAAGGTACAGAATACTACCTGAATTGCACACACCTCAAAAGATTTTTTTACAACTGTAACAGTGCACATTTAAATGGATGGCATCACCGTTCTTTCATATGTTGATTTTCATCTAAAATGTATGAATGCAGTTGAAATGAAGAGTAACACTGCACAGCTGCACATACAAAATGCATTACAAGCCTTCTCTACATAACATGCTAGACAAACACATACTGTGATTATAATTACTGGATTCAAACCTACTCCCTCTGTACTTATGCAGTCTACTGAGCACCTTTAGTTCTTTACTTCCAGTAGCCTAAGAAGTGCTACAGTGACTTTCTTACAGTACTGCCTTGAGTCTGCATTTACTCTCTATTCTCATAGCACAGCAGATTTAAGCATATTTGCATGGAACTAACCATACTACTACAGCTAAAACTAAAATCTTCAGCTTTTTTTCCATAAGAATTTAAATTGCATGCCCCATCACTCAGTACTGTTGGGTTATGCCAATCTCTGTGCAAATGCTGAGGACAAAAAGTGAAGGCTTTTCCATGGGCCAGTTCTGGCCATGTGTGTTATGTGTGAGTCTATTTTTTGACCAGACTAAACATGTGGAAAGGGGCTGATAGAACAGTCATGAAAATTGGGACATGGGAATGAATACAGGAATTTGCAGGAGGGTGGTGGGGAAGTAAAATAGCTATCCATGTTTTCACAACATATTATATGTTATTGTACACACAATTTCATGGCATCAAATCATCACCACAGCAGGGATTGGTGACAACAACAGAATAAAATTGTATAGCCAATTGGACCAAATCAAGTATGTCAAGATGATGCATAGGCAAACTGGAGAGCTATGTATGAGGCAGATTTTTTGTGGGACATGTGCCCATTGTGTTTTGTTTTGTGTTTTGCAGAGAGAGGAATGTTGGGGAAGGTGCTTAGGAATGAAACGGTCAGGTATGTATGGTAGGTTAGTTAGCATGTACAAACATACGGGCAAGACAGATGTATATGGTGATGGACACAAAAGGTTGGAAGCACCATAACTAAGAATAGGCAGGGGTTCCTGGAGGTGCATCCATGTCCAGCTTGAGAACAGTGAGAATCTAGTCCTCGCCCCCAGAACAGTCTGCACTGTCTGCTGTGTCAGTTGACTAGGTCAGTGCTGGATATGAGATCATTTTGGAAATACAATGCATAATCATTTCGGCTCTGCTGATTCAGGCACTGAGGCTCCTCTCCATAATGTCCTCCATCAGCCCTGTCAGCTTCTGTCAGGTGACAAAATCATCAACTCTATTAGTACTGTTGCTGGCGGGTACAGCTGTAGTAGCAGCTGGGACAGAACTACCCAGATGGAGAAGGTTGGTCAGGAGTTGAGGAGGCAATACCGACAGGTTGTGACCCAAATGTGATGGGTGTCTGTGTTGCCTATGGTGGTGGTGCCATAGCCACCTCTAGAGGTATGCCAGGCAAAACCTCAGTGGCCAGTCTACCTCCCTGTGCTGATGGTCATTCTGTTTTCAGAAACAATGTATTAAAAATAAATAAATAAATAAATACATAGAGATATTAATGGTGGGGGAGACAAAAAAGAGATAATTAGATCAATGGCATGCCATATTATTTAAATATTTCTATACATAAAACAGTATGAGAAATACATAATTAAACATTAGCTACATCCAGATATGATAGGAAGGCATGTGTGTGTTCTAAAATAAATCTGTAACAATGGTATAGTATGATATGAGTAAAAATGTCATGTATTTCACTGTGCCATGTCAGATATCTGCTTGTAAGGTAATAACTGCATTTTCAAATATTGAATTGGTATTGCCATTCAGAATTGAAGTTAAAATATCTTATAAATATTAGCCTGTAAAAAAGTGAATATCTCTTTGTGGATATTGAAACCACAAATAATTAATCTGATGTACTCATTGCCTAATGCAATAATCAAATCTATTGGAGCAAGCGCATGTGCTTGATATTCAAGTTAAGGTATACCTGCTTAAGATGATATACAGTGATGGACTGAGAAAATGTTTGGCCTTGCAATCAGAACAGATGCATACTTATCCCTTGCCTCTCTGAGGTGAGTTAGTCTCTCCTGATGTGCCTCACGGTTTTCTGTAATCTCTTCTGCAGCTGCACAGTCTAAAAAGTAAAAATATATATATATGTATATATATATATATATATATATATATATATATATATATATATATATATATACATATATACAAGTATGATCAATAATTACATTGGCTGGAGGGATAATTAATACCACATCACATACAGGTTATGGAACAGAATAATTACAGCTGAGGTGTGTTTGCAGTCCAAAATTCATCCTGCCTTCAGTTAGGAAGGTCTTTCTTCTGCTTTTTCCTGACATTGTAGTGGTGATGACACTGCTTCCCAGTGAGCAGGATACCAATTGCTCTTGAGACAGCCTTAGCCAAGTTATTACCAGTCTCAGCCTTATCCTGGAACCTGATATTCTTGCTGCAGTAGCTTCCAGCTGCAGTGCATCACAAGTGCTACAAATATCTTGAACTCTCAATACCCCACCTTTTTGCTATAAGTGGCACACCATCTCTACCTCAGCCAGCCATGTAACAGCTTGTGTGCAAAAACTCACATCCATTCCAGCTGCATTTGTGCAATTGGAAATACAGCAATGACTTGCCAGATCCATTGGCAATGAGTGCATCAAGAAGCACAACAGTGTTAAAAATGATATTGAAATTTGGCCATGTGTGATGCCCAAAATCTTGAGACATATTCCCAATGTTAAACCTTGATGTGCTTTATGGTGTAATAATCATGGTTTGTTTGAGGAAAAATGGTATGACATGTGACATGTTGGCATGTTGGGAGTTAGACACTGATAAGATTGATTAGTATCAGCAGGGAATTTAACCCAAGAGAAAAATAAAAGATCAAAATGTTAAACTTTGCTGATTAACTGTCAGTGCCACAGGAAAACTTTATTATTAACATGCTAATTATAGGTATATTACTTTAAGACTGACTGTGCACATGCTTAAGAGATATGTGGATGCCTGTGACTTTATTTAGTCATAAGACTGCATTTCTTTGTGAAAGAAATTGATTCTGTTTGCAAATACATCTCAGAGGTATGCAGATGGATGACCTGAATAAGACATGGTGTGTTAGATTACGTACATACTTCATAATACCTACTGCCATAAACACAGTTATGATTTGTGTTAACTCAATAATTACAACAAAAATATTGTGCACATCATACCTATGTATGTTCATTCCACATTAAATATCATCAGTGTTATGTTTAACATAATTTATGCACATTATATTAAGTTTCTATATCAAGCAGTAATGATACATTTTTGCAATAAACAGAGTTATAATAATGATATGCATTTACTGAGATATTCCTGTGCAAAATGCATTGGCAAATGGCATTCTGACCTCCTCTATAAAAGTACCAGCTAAATAGATTTAAATCCTGTGCCACCTGTCTTCAGTCTTTATAATCATGGCACTTATACCTTGTGCCATAGGGAAAGTTACCTGACAGGTTGAAGTTATTCATGGAGTACTTCTCAGCATGCTGGTGGCCACACACTGGTGCCAGGCTTCTTTGCACTACAGAAGGTAGCCAAAATTACTTTTTTCACTGTTTTCCTTAGATAGTGAGCCATGCTTGTGCGCTGCCTAATCAAGCACAAATGTAAAAGGCATTAATGACAGAGGGACAACAAGCTGACAGTAAAATGAATTAAACTAGTGGATATATGTAGCAAATGACAAGAACAAGAAGTGCATTCAAGCGACACATTCATCTTTCTCACATCTCCTTGCAACATACTTGTAGACTGAACATAGACAGATAAGAGCTCATGTACTATTAGCAATTCTGAGAATAGCTGAGATTTACACAAAAACACAGTGATTTAAAAATGTGACAAAATGAATTCAGACCACTTCTTTGAAATTATTAACTGGATTCAAACCCTGCATAACCAGTCTTCTTTCTCTCAAATTACTTCACTTATACTTTGTTCTATAGATGTAGTTATCTGAGAGGTATAATTTATTCACTATACACTATTCAAAGGGCTGATTCCACACACCACTGCCAGGCTTTGTGCTGCAAGAGGTAGCCTAAGTTAAATATCTCAAGTTTTTCCTTAAACAGTGAACTTGTATTTGTGCACTGCTGAGTGGAGAGCAAATGCAAAGGCATTAGAAAACAAAATTTACAGGGAAAAAACGGAAAGGAAAACTTAACTCAATCATAGATTATACCTAGTAATAACCAAAGCAAGACGTACATTACAGTGAACTGAAGTTAGTGCCAAATAATGTGACAGCAGACAGATAGCTCACATTGTTAACAATACTGAGAACAGTTGCTTTTTAAACAATAACACAATGCTATCACAAAATGTGAGTAAATATGTATTGGGACCCTCCTCTACAAAATGATCAGTTAACTGGATTCACATACTGCTTCAACTGTCTTTCATCTCTAAGCTCATTGCACGTGCACCTTGCGCCACAGAGAAAGTTACCTGACAGGTACATTTTCTTTACTGACTACTATCTAGAGTGTTGACATCTGAATACTGCTGCTAGACTGGTTTCTGCTACAGAAGTAAACATAAAATAAATGTTTCTCTTTTTAGGAAGTAAAGTATAGTTCAGTGCTATGGCCTGTTGCCTGTCCAGATTTAGCAATGCCATACAGCATGCAAACAATGAAGAGAGAAAAAAAATCCAATAAAGTCAATGAAATAGGGGAAATGTTATAAAACAAGCAATTAAAATGTATACTTTTGACATTTCTACAACTTTGTTGTGTTTCAGTATGAACATATTCTCATTAAACATCACTATATTTACACAAACAACGCCATCATTGGAGCCCCAGAGCATTCACAAGACACAGTTCAGATCCTTATCAGTATGTGTCATGCAATGTATACTGCGAAAATAAAGAGGTTAGTTATATTCAATATGTGACATAGTATCAATTGATATAATCAGTGTAAAAACAATAATTGCCAACTTTTGTCCTGTGTACTTTGCTGTTACATGTGTGTATGGCTGTGATACTGGAAACAAAGAAGATAAATCTTAAATCTTTTCTCACACAATATAAAAATGTGAACCTTGCAGCTCTTTTTTTCTCTTTATTTTGTGAACATTATTTCCATATCTGTGCTTACCTAATAATTTTGATATGTGCCTTGTCTTGCAGTTGATATATGTTTCAATGAGTAATATACTTAAAATTGCTGACACAGTTGTTCTGAGAGGCAGAAACTGTTCTCAGAAACAATTCATATCAGTGTTAGGGATGTTGCTTTCCTAAGTCAGTCAATCGTAGTCACAAAATTTGTTGCAAGTCCCATCTCCCTGACATACCCTGATTGATAATGAAGTTAGACTATTCATTCACTTTTGCAAGCACTTAGCAGGTATCACTTTACAGTGCTCATCCTTGCAGAGGTAGGGTGTATGTATGCAATTGTGTAGGTCCTTACACCATGTGAACATTCCCTGTACTTAATGCCATTTATGGAATACATGAATGCTAATGAGGTAATGCTACAGTTGTATATTAACAGTGCTGAGAGGTTTGAATCTGCATTTTATAAAGGTACTTGTGTAGCTAATGAACTTGTATCATAGTGGGGACACTGTTTCAATCAAGAGAATTTGATACTGTTGCTTCCTGCTACTTGCTGCAAATGAAGATTGCTGTTATTTATGTATTTGAACTTTATTTATAGTTTGCATTTCACAATACAAGTATTTCTATACTGTCTGTGTTATTCTCAGCAACTGTTGGCATGGGCATGTATACCACAGATATTTCTTGAAAATGCAGTATTTTTATACATTATGATGCACATTATGATGACACTTTAATGTGAATTTTCAGTCTTAAAAGCTGACCACTTTGCCAGTGCTAATTATGTTTCCTTGACAGGTTTACAATTAGCTTTTATGCTGCAATGTACTACACGGTGACAGAAATGTTTGCTCTTTTATCCAACTTTCTTTGTTTTGCATTTGGGGGAAAATGATATTAAGTTATGTGAACTCATATCACTCCCTTTTTCATGTATTTTGTGTGATGTCTTTGAACCTTACTAATGGATTGCATTTCACAATACAAGTATTGCCGTCTGCATTATTCTTAGTAGCTGTTGACATGGGCATGTATACCATAGTTATTTCTTGACCATGCAGTATTTTTGTACTTAATGATGACAGTTTAATAGGAATTTTCATTCTTGAAAGTGGCCACTTTGTTCAGAAGACTATTGTATTAATTATTGCTAAGGTCATGGGTTCTGGAATTAGTAGCGCTGACAATTTTTGTTAAGGCTCAGATGTGTACCTGGTTGACTTGCACAGAAGTGCATATCATACCAAAAAGCGTTAATAATTTTTCCCTGACAGGTGAACACTTATTTATTTTCATAATGCTGCAATATACTACAGAGTGACAGAAATGTTAGTTCTGCTATGAAATATTTTTATCAAGCTCTTTCTTTGTTTTGCAATGGGGGAAGAACTATATTATGTTGTGTGTACTGATATGAAGCCTTACTTTTTCATGTATTTTGTGTATGATGGATGAAAATTTCTTATTTTTTGTGTTTTTGCCATCTTTTGTTTTTGTACTTATGGATTTTTTCTTTCTTATAATGTTTGCTGTCATGCAGGCATATGTCACTCAAGACATCGCACCCTGTAAACTGCCATACACAAATGCAGATAATGGTGCCATTATTCAAGTGCTACATTGCTATGGGTCATTCCTCTTAGATACAGACAGGAGTGACAAGTCCTCCAGTGAACATATCTAGGAGCAGGTGGAGAATAATGTCTATTTGATGGGAAGCTATGGATGCACATATTCCAAAATAAGACATAGGACCAGTGTTATGACTACAGCAGCCAGACTTTGTGCAGCTGCAGTTGCTCGTGAACATATGGCTACAGGGTGTGGTCCTCCTACTGAGGCACCACTGACCAAAACAGAGGGGATCCTGTTCACTGTCAGAGATTCTGACAGCTTAGCATGGGATCCACACAGAATCCTTGATGTTGGGGTTGATGTAGAAGACAACTCAAGTGTGACTACTGAAGAAATGCAAGGTATGCTATTTAAATAAATCATCGTCATTGCATACATATATGTATTTCATATCTGTATAAACACACACACACATATATTTATATTTTTATATATATATATATATATATATATATATATATATATATATATATATATATCTAGAGAGAGAGAGAGAGAGAGAGAGATGATGGTGATAGAAGCCACACAGACAGAGAGAGAGAAGGAGAGAGGAATCAGGGCATGGCAGTACTCTAGTGAGCAGTAACAATTTCTATGAGAAGTGTATTATTCTGCAGCTGTAAATGCAATTCCATGTTTATCGTGGCATTTGCTTGATTTTGCTTAGCATTGCTATTTCATCTCTCTTTTATTTATGTAGGGACATCTGACTGTGCCATTGCATGATCACCTGCAAATGGCAAGCACACATTCTTTATTCTTACTAATATCCAAATGGAAGAAGTATGTATAAATTAAAGTTATTTGATTTCACTGCATTAGCATCTTTTAAGTTATAATACACATTTCACAGAACATAGCTTGATCTTTGTTTATTCTCTTTTTTTTTTCTTAATTGTTATCATAGCTGATCCTGCCAGTGGCACTATGGAACTACTGCCACCTGATGTCAGAATATCAATATCCTCCAATGATGATGGTGGTGATGAACAGGCACAGTCTGGGGGTCAGTATGACATTGAGGTTTTGCCTCCAACATCTCCTGCCCATATTTTAGATACAGTCAATATGTGTATGCATACCCAATACACAGATACCTCAGACGCAGGAGAGGTTTTGGGTGACACAGTTAATCAGGATAGTCTGGCTATCCAGTTGCAGAACTGGTTGATTCTCCATATAGCCATCATGAGGGTGAAGTACCACAAAGGAGGACTTTTAGAGATGCTCAGAGGAGACCTGCCATCCACCCTCCTCCTGATGTTGGTGTGTCAGTAGGTACCACACAACATATGTGTGGGGGACCATCAAAGAGGCACAGGTATGTTCCACAAGGACTTGAGAAGAGATACTGCGAGTACTAAACATTGTACATTCTGAAGTGTGGGACTGCCTGAACCATGTGGTGGCTCCTAGGACAGGATGAATGACATACTGGATCGGGCAGTGTCTGTAATGGAATGTCGGATGGGGATGATCTGCATCCATATGGCTGTAGAACCACTAATTATCCAGTGTTAGCCAATGTGGCCATACAAGATCCTGGTCCCATAGTAGCCCTTCTTCCACTGCTCTGACATTAATTATAGTGTCCAGACTCAGACATGGTTGGCCACATGGTCATGGTCCTGGATGCAGTCATGATGACAGCTCATCCAGCAGATATCAGTCATGCACAGTTAACACACAAATTCTAGCCAGGACAGTAGAACTAGAAGTGCATCTCCTGGTAGAGGTAGTTCTCGTGGTCAGGGACAATGACAATGAACTAATAATTGTGTTCACACAGACATGCACACATTCAAAAAATACTTGCCAGTACTACCAGCCACACACACCACACACACACACACACACACACACACACACACACACACACACACACACACACACACACACACACACACACACACACACACACAATCTCACATATCTTGCTACTGGCCCTGCAAATTAGATACTTAAGGAATAAATCTATGTTTTACTTGCACACACTCAATTCTTTTGTGTCAGACTTGCCTTGATGTTCACCCTGCCACCACCATGTACAAGTAATGATGACTGTGCCCTGCCATTTGCACATTTCTTTGTGACTTTGTGTTGCATATGTGTCTGATGGACAGAGTAGATAGCTAATGCTTTCTTACACACAATCTTCCTTTAATGAAACTGTAATGCAAAACAAATGTTTTTATTCATACTGCATAATCAGCTGTATATGACTGCTTCTGTAATTGTTAACCATCACTGTTTTGTGTTACTGTTGTTGTTCATGCAGTCAGAGTAGATGATTAAGTCTTGCTTACTGTTATACTTGTGCAAATGATGCTAACTTTGACTTGCTCGCTGGTTTATATACAGTGGCCAAATGAAAGGTGTGATGCACATTAATAGGCAAAATCCTGTATGTTGCAAAAAGCAATCATAAGGTATTACTGACATTACTGTACACCTGGGGCATGTATAAAGGACATATGAGCATTTGCATAACACAGTAATCATTTATACAACTGTATTGTTTCCTCTATATAGTTTCTGGTCTTACCATGGTAATAATGCAGGTGGAAGAACTCTCTTTCGGGGATTGCCTGTGTCTGATGCTAAACAAATACAACCATTACATGGTTAGATAAAGGTTGTGCATTTTGTCAGGCATCATTTTTATATTTGTATGTGTTAAGGCAGCTATTCTCTTTTTTAGGCATGCAGAGTGTCTGTGCTATCATTTGCCATGGCATATTGTGCATGCCTACATCTGCTGGCTACATCTGCAGCTGGTGGTTCTCCCTCAGCCTCCCCCTCTGTATCTGCTGGAGCTGCTGGTCCTGCCTGTGGTACTGGGAGCTGTGGTCCTGCCCCTAGTTATCCTTGTTGATACTTTTTCCAGAGAATTATATCGTACAACATGGAACAGACTGTAATTATTTTGGCAGAGGTGGCTGCATCATACTGCAGGGCAGCTCCAGAGGTGTCCAGACACCAGAAACTTCATTTGAACTAGCCAAATGCACATTCTATAGCAGTTCTAGTTAGAGTGTGGACATCATTGTATCCTTGCTTGGGGGGGGGGGTTATATGGGTTTCTCATGGGTGTCATGAGCCACGGCCCCAAGGCATAACCTGAATCTCCTATTAGATGCTCTGGTGGAATGTCACCCATAACAAGCCAGGTATACAACTCACAGGTGTACCTTATGTGTGAGTCATGAAAACTGCAAGGGTTACCTGCACAAACATTGTAGATGATCTCTTGGGATTACAGATAACCTCTCAGGTTATAGAGTTGTATCCTTTTCTGTTTATGTATCCCTTTCCCTGCTCACTGTGTGGGGATTTTATTTCTAACTGTGTGCAACCCATGGCCCCTCAAACCTCAGAGAAATGTGCTATTGCATGAAATTACTGCATGGTTCTCGGTCTCACCTCTGTGGTATGCGTGAAACTGATATGCTCCCTTGCACATTGCAGCATTGCATGTAGAAAGTAAGATGATATTCTGGACGCTGAAGCCTGTAACACCCCAAATATATAGCCTGTGTGTCTCAGCTACTGCTACACATACCTTTGTTTTCTCTAGGATGGGTTCTCCATGATTTCCTTGGGGCCTCAGGTGAAGGCAGCAGAGACTTTTCATTTCCTCTAATGTTCCCCAATCGACCAGGTATCACTCTACAATTTTTTTGTCATGAAGTCCATGATAAGTCAAGCAGGGTCTAAACCCCCTCTTTCTTATTGGCTGAGATCTAGCAGCAACAGCAGCAGACCTTGAATTAAAGCCTGTTGCACATACAGGTTAATGACAGCAGCAACAACTGCTAACATCCTTTGTTCTTTTCAAAATGTGTAATTGTGGCTGTAATCCAGAGTTTTGGATTTCATGGCAAATGGTTACATTGTGTGTACGATTGCTTTATAGCTTCTTGAATATCTCCACCATGTCAGACTGGTTAAGTAGCATGTAAATCAGCTATGTATGCTATCATTAGCACATAGTCTGCCATTTACCTTTGCTTTACAGGATACCAAATAGTGCTCTATCATGTAGGTGGCGTACCATGCTGCCTACACTACAGCTACACTAAGTGTAGTTGTTAATAAATCTGTTTCATTTATCTTTTTTTTTTGTTTTGTTTTGTTTTATTGCTCATATCAGCAGGTTTATCTCTGTTAATTGTGTGTTATGTTTAGATTTTGCAATAACAACATATATTTGCTTTTTCCCCTCACTCAACAAAAACAAAACAAATATCTAGAATAAATTATATACAAGTACAGAACTTTTTAAGATTAGATAGTAACACACGAATCTACAGGAAAGCTACACCATTAAGAATTCTAGAAGAACCATCTGAAAATTATGACCTTACAATAATTAAAGCATTTAAGCCAATAAGAAACTTCTCTTAAACTAAAACTGCATAAATTATAAAAATACATAATAACTCTTTTTATTAAAGCAGATCAGTTTACATTGTTACAGAAAAAAAGGAAAAATGGAGAGGTACACATTTTTTTCTCTGACCTTCTTCTATATGTTCTTAATTCACTTGTATCCCTAAATCTTCTAAATGTATTTCCTCCTCTTTGTTTCCTTCTTTTTTTATTTCCAAACCACTATTATCACAGTATACATCTGAGCCATTTGGGACCAAAGAATAAATGTATTTTCCACCTGTTGCCAGACACCTGGGTCAAAAAGATCAATTGCTATGGAAAAGGTTCCTGTGTCTTCTCTTGATTATCAGTGAAGAGCTATTTGTTTCTCAGTTGTATGGCAAGATTTAACAGGGTTAATAAGAAAACATATAATGAGCAATGCATTTCAGGACACCTACACATCACTATTAGTTCCTAACAGGCTTCAAAAATCCGTGAAAAAAATGTATTTTGTTAAGAATGCAAACTGAAGGTGGGGTTAATCAACATCCAGTCAGGCGGTTTCATAATTCACAGGATGTTGCTTGTTTTTACCTCAGTTTTCTATACACCTGCTGTTTGCAGTATTGCTGTGCTTGCATTCTGTGTGTCCACATGATGATGAATGTTTTCCGAAGTAAATGCTTTAAAAATGAAAGAAAACAGTAAGATATTAATCAAATCTCATACTTGCTGGTAATTGAAATTTCATATTACTTGGAATACTGGCATGCTTGGTATAGCCATCTGTCATCCTTTCTTTGTAAAACAAATACACACAAATCTGTTACAGAAAGGAAAGCCAGATGTAATGTATCACTGATTAAGGATAGCGGGGATTTCTTATGTATTATTTTTAGCATGTATTATCTTTTTTTAAGCAAAGTATATTTTAAGGAACAACCAATGTGAGTTGCGCAGGTAAGGCCCAGAAGTTCAAATCTGGATCTCACAACCATGTGCATGTGGTGTATGATCCTAAACTATGTCACTTTTTGTGCTTGTCATTTACAGCTAGAAGGCAAGGTTTGACTCACTGCACTTTTCCAGGAAATAATTTCTTTTCCCATTTTCATTCACAGTTCTGTAGAAAACAACATATGTTTAAAACTTGACATAAACTTCTTTAGTTTTGAATTCAGGAGTATATAGAATGGCTTGAGGAGGTATCATGATAAGCCAGTTTTAGACAACCTTACAGGAGAAAGCAGAATTATATTTGGCATATGAGCTAACACAGGGATGAATTTAAGCTCTGCTTTGTTTATAAATGTTTACAAGTGCTGAGACAGTCTGTATTATGCTTCATGTAGTTAAAATTACAGGCTATGAACACCCCCACTTTTATTTGCTTACGGTTTGCCTTTGAGTGAGTCATACAGACAGGGTTCCTAGATCATCCCTGAAAAAAGGCACTTTGTACATGAATTTACATAGTTAGCAAACAGAAAAAAGAAAATTACATTTAAAATTGTGCGCTTTGGTTTCCTCATGTTCTGGTACATTTTTGGCCCATTATGTGTAACTGCATTCATTCACTTGTTCTCAAGCAGATATCTGAAATACACAGTCGTGCAAGAGGCTATAACTGATGTGTGTGTGTGTGTGTGTGTGTGTGTGTGTGTGTGTGTGTGTGTGTGTGTGTGTGTGTGTGTGTGTGTGTCTATAAATAATTGGTTCGTGCAACCCACAGTAGTTATGGTCTAAAAAAAAGGAACTGATTGTAGTAAACAGGAACATCATCATATAAACTATGTTCTTTGGGTATGAACCTTGGTTTCCTAACCAATTATCTTTATCAGACAGTGCTCCTGGGCAGTGACTCTGTAAATGGACACTTGCATTCAATGATGTTCCCCAAGCTGTTAGCAAATGCACTGCACATTTGTCTTTTGAATTGCTGCACCCTTCACATTGACTCTAATTAGTGCTTCACTATAGGTTCATAGGTGGGTACTAGGCTATCTGCCTGAAGGCATTTATAAGCCTAGCCAGAATGTGTTGGCTTTCTCCGCCCCCTTAGATTAGTTCCCTGTGCCTCTGTCCGGCAGAGCCACTGAAGTGATCCCCGAGGTAAACTTTCTATTTCCCATCCACTCATCATGGTTTCTTTTGAAGAGTGTTAGCGAGGAGCTCTGCCTAATGTAGATTGGGATCTTGTTCCAAAGCATGGGAAGTCTCTGGGACAGGAATCTTTCCCTCCAGCATGTCCTATTTATTGTTGTGGTGACGTTTAGATCCCTAGAGCATGTGGCTCAAGGGGATAAAGTTTTCTTTAGGTGGAGCATGTCCATCAATTCTGGGTTGGACATGGCCTTGTATGTCAAGCAGAGATCACCTCTAAGTAGGTGATATGCAACCGAGTACAACTGGAGTTTCTTCAGTCGAGCTGCATAGGGCATCTGATTGAGGCCATTGATCCTCTTGGTGAGGTACTTCTGTGGTCTTTTCGGCTGTTGCAGGTGTCTTGTAAGGTACATCCCAAATGGGGCATTGTACTCTAAGATGAGTCTGATGAGTGATGAGTAGAGGGGCACAATGACCACTTTTGATCTGGATGTGAACCCTTTTGTGATTAGGTGGGTCACATAGAAGGATTTTCTAACCACTTTGGCAATGTGATTATCAAAGGTGAGATTACTATCTACTTGGGTCCCCAGATCCCTTATTACATCTTCTGTATTTAGGGGACTACACCTATGTGGTAGTTTGTGGGTACTTTGTTTTTTCCAAAGGGGATGACTATGCACTTTTTGGCATTTAGCTTGAGGCCATGATTTTGACACCAGGTATCTGTCTCAGTGAGACCCTTTTGGAGGATGTCTGTGTCAGCTGGATAGTCAATTATAGCCCCTAGTTTGAAGTCGTCTGAGAACTTGGTCAGCCATAGTCCTCCTGTGCTTGCCTGTACCTCTGAGAAGTATATGCCAAATAGAATGGGGTCCTTGGACTGAGCCCTGGGGAATGCCCCTTGTAACCAGTTTAGAGTCGGACCTAGCTCCTGCAACTCTCAACATGTGGGTTCTGTCCGTGAGCCAGTTGCCAACCCATCTTGTGACATAGGGGTTTATGTTCAGGCTGGTGAGCTTGTCTATAATACCAGAATGGGGAATGGTGTCAAAGGCCTTAGTGAGGTCTGGGTAGGCTGTGTGTACCACCTTTCCATCGTCTATAGCCTTGGTAACTGTCTCAAAGAAGTCCACCAGGTTTAGGAGGCACCTGCCCATAACAAAGTCAAACTGGGTAGGGTCCAGTGTTTGGAGGTTCCCAATGTCTCTGTTAATGAGTTCCATGATGATGTGCTCCATAGCCTTGCAGACCAAGCTAGTCAGGCTTATAGGGTGATAGTTCCCAGGGTCTGTTGTGGCTCCACCTTTGTGGACTGGAATAACTGTTGCTGTGCATCACTCTATGGGTATGTAGCCTATGGAGAGGCTAAGTTTGAACAGTGTGTTTAGGTGAGGGGTTAGTTCGTCTTTGAGCTCATGTAGGACGCAGCCTGGGACACCGTCAGGTCCCATTAATGCTGTGTTTTTGGCTTTGGAGAGGGCTGTTTTAACCTGAGTGTCTGTGATTTCAGGGACTCTACATTCTTCTGGTATGGTTATGGGCCCTTTTGGGGGTGAGAGGGGGGTGACGTTTGCGCTGAACCTGTCTGCCATGATGTTGGAGATATCGGTCAGTTCAGTGTATTTTGTGCCATTCTGCACTAACTTTGAGCAGATCTGAGCATTGCCACTTAGATTCTTGACATAGCTAAAGAATGCCTTGTGCTTATCTTTGGAGTCCTTGGCAATTTTTCTTTCAAAGCTCGCCTTGGATGATTTTATGAGGGATCATAGTTTCTTCCTGATACTGATCAGGGATGTCTTCCCTTCTTGGGATTTTACTCTTTTCTGTACTAGTTTCCTCCTTCTATTGTATAGCTTGTTTATGGCAGGAGTCCACCAGACTGGTTTCCTTTTCTTGGAGGAGTGAGTCTTGGTTTTGCTTGGCATGGCACGATCCATGCATTCTTGTAGCTGCCCACAGAATGCATTAGTAAAGGATTTTGCAGCTTGGGCAGTATTATCTTTCAACATGGGGGCTTTGAAACTTTCCACCTCAGTCTTAAGTAACGTGAAGTTTGCTTTTGAAAAGTTTTTCATGGTGGCTTTCTTGTCCAGGGGTTGGGGCAGAATATGGATATCCAAAGTGATTTGTTTATGGTCAGATCTAACCAGCGAGGGGTTGACCTCTGGTGTGGAACACCGGTCACCCATGTTGGTGATGACCAGGTCAATTATGTTGTCACCTCTGGTGGGAGTGTTGACCAGTTGAACCAGGGCGTTTGAGTTTATAAATTCTAGGAAAAGTTGGACAAGGTAGTTAGTACTTGAGTAGTTCTCCCAGTTAATGTTTAGGTAATTGAAATCACACAATATTAGGATGTTTGGTAGGACCTTTATATTTCCCACTGTTTCCAGAAATGCAGAATGGGGGTCCTGGGACATGGTGGGTGATCTGTAGCAAGCTACAATTTGAATTGCAATTTTGCCCATTGTTAGTTACACGTGGATGATCTCTGAAGCATCGTGCTGTGCCACTAACCTAAAGGTGTGGGTATCCTTGATGAATATGGATACGCCCCCGCCTTTTGTATTTCGGTTTGGGTTCTGTGGCTGAAATGTATGATATGAGTTGTAGCCTGGCAGTGCTGGGGTGCTCTCTGGAGCCTTAAACCAGGTTTCTATTACTGCACCTATATCAGTTTTCTCCATACTGAGGAGTGCCTCAAGTGCATGCATTTTGAGGTTTAGACTTCTGGCACTGAGTAGCATTACCCTCAGTTTTTTGCTACTTGTGCTATTTACAGCAGTGGATTTGTCTTTTGAGCCTTGCCTAAAAAAAGGCACTATGGGATTGGCAAGAGCCTTGGCAAGTATCCCCTTTGAATGACACCAGAAACTTAGCCAATTGTTGAAATCGAGAATTTTTTTCTTTATACTGTGGTATCATTCTTGGTGAGGGCAGGATGCTACTCAGTGTCAGGGTCATACTGGCCTGGGCTAGATGATCATAGAGCTCTTCCATGTCTCTTTTCATGTAGTCCAGGGAGGTATGGCTCAGGTCATTCACACCAACATGGACAATGACAGAGTTATATTTGTACTTGTACTGGAGTGACCTGAGTGCTTGCGTTATGTGGCAGATCCTGGCACCTGACAGGCAGCTAACAGTAGCCTTCTCCTTATTCAGCCTAGTGAGTGGGACATCAGTGTGCCTGACTATAGAGTCACCTATTACTAGTATGTTGGGTATGTTATTTTGCCTTAAGGGCTGTGATTGCATGGCACACTGGTTTTGTGAAGTATGTGTTTCATGGTTTGTGTTGTGGGGTGGAGGTTGCTTGGATGTTTGCTTTGGAGGTCTCTGTTGGTTTTGCAGATTTTTATTTAGAGCCTCCGAGTATGTTTTCATGTATTTATGTATGTTTTTTGCCTGTGCTGGTTTAATGGGTCTATGTAAGACTGGTGGTGTGCTGCAATTATTTCCCTTCTCAAATATTAGTTCCATTACATGTCTTGTGGTTCAATGGATTCCCAGGTGCATTTTCAATAAATGTGAGTTTCAAGTGAAGAGTGTTTTACTGTTGCTCATGGTAAAGTCTGTTTTTGGTGTTTGACTGTTTTGTTTTTTTTTTGTTTAGCAAATGACACCAGTTTGCTATAAAACTTTAAATAACAATATTAAATCCAAATCTTTGTGATTATTGTAGAAGTGAAAAAGAAAATAAAAATAAAAAATAGTATGTGTACTGACAGGTTTGAAAATTATTAGATGATAAGTGAGGATAGATAACCAAGTAATGGGATACTGCTATGGCTGCAAGGGGGGAGCAGTCCATTACCCCACATAACACCCCATTTGAACATGATGCTGTTTTCATATTGTCCCAGTGTTTTATTGCACAGTTTCTTGTTGTACTTGCATTATATCTGCACTCATATTATGGGGATTGAGACCTAAGGCTATGGTCTGCTTACCACATCTCTAAAGATAAGGTTGATCTCTTAACTTATTTTATTTTTATTTTTATTTTATTTATTTTACATTTGTTTACCGGGTTAGTCCAACTGGATACATATCCATTTTCAGTGGAGACCCGGGGAGAAAAGCTCCACAGTAAAAACAAGACTTTGACTTACATACAGATAAATTCTTGATAAAGCTATTAATTATAGACACAGAAATAAACATAGCCATTGCCGGTTATCAGCAACTACAAAATCTAGTTAAGAAACAAATCAAGAAAGACAAATAAGCTTACTTCCAAATCTATCAACAGAAACATCTAAACAATCCCCGAAAATTCTGGCAAACCATCAACTATCTCCTCAGCCCCGGTTATACCCCAACCCCAGCCCCAGTCACTCCAAACAACTTTGACCCTATAGCAAATTAATTCAACTCGCACTTTATAAACACTATCACCATGCTGCTAGACTGCCAGCCACTCAGGCACTCATTGTGCCTACCCTTAATCTAGCAAATCCCAACTCCTTCACTTTTACACCCATTCAAACTAGATATATAAAGACTCTCCTTACCAAGCTTAAACCCTGCTGGCCTGCTGCTGTCAAACTGCCAAACAAATTTTTAAAAATTGCCACTCCTTCTATTGTCTACCCTATATCTATTTTGATTAATCACTCTAGAGCAGAACAATATGCCCCCCTTATCTGGAAAATATCACACATCATTCCTCTTCACAAAGGTGGACCCTCCAAAGAACTAACTAACTTCCATCCCATAGCACTCCTTTCCTCCCTTGCAAAAATCCTAGAAAAGTGTATCCACAATCAAGTGATTAACCACTTCCTTAGTAATAATCTATTTTCTGGTTTTCAGCATGACTTTAGACCTAAACATAGTACCAGTACTGCCCTATTAACTTTTACTGACACCATTCATCCTCTAATGAATGAAGGCCAGCTTGCCTCATCCATCTTTCTTGATATGTCCAAAGCCTTTGACACCATTTCCCACCAGCTACTACTTAAACTCTCATCCTATGGCCTCAGTTCATCATCTGTAACCTGGTTCCATAGCTATCTTTCCAATCGACAATAGGCAACTAAATGGGAAGGCTGTCTTTCTCCCCACTCCCCATCTCAGTTGGCATACCCCAAAGATCCATACTTGGTCCACTCCTCTTTATCATATTTACCAACGACCTTAGTTCTGCAACTCATCTAGCCTCTACAATGCAATACACAGATGATGCTACACTAATCTGTTCAGCCACCTCATCCCAGGAACTTCAAATAAAAATGCAAACATCTTTTCAGAACATTGAAAAATATCTCTCCGAACACCAACTCATACTAAACCCCAAAAAAACTAATTCAATAGTTTTTAGAAACATAAAATCTAAACCTTGACAGTCCCCTCTGACAATAATCTCCTCAGATGGAACCAAGATATTACCCACTAACCAGACTAAACTTCTAGATGTAACAATAGATGATAATCTGAAATTTGATAAACGTATTTCTCTGACAATCAAAAAAAATCCACATAAAATTTGGCTCCCTATCCAGGGCAAAACCTTACCTAACACAAAGTGCCAGGCTGGCCACTGCTCGGTCAAACCTGCTATCCACCCTCCTTTATGTATCTCTCCTTTTTGCTAACCTGAGAATGACTGACCTCAACAACCTAGAATCATGTTACAATAAAATTGCCAAATTTGCTACTAATTATCCACACAGCTCTCACCACTGTTTAGCTCTCTCACAGCTCAACTAGCTAGAGCACCCCAACCTTTTATCACTCAATCATCTTACATTAGCCCACAAAATAGTCCTCTACCGAGTAACTGCCCTGCCATTTCCATCCTAATCCAACTTAATACTAATCTCAGATCCCTCAGATCTTCTGACAAATGTATGCTAAGGGTTACCCACTCCCACAACTATCATGAAGACTCCCTCTTTTCTCACAAAATAACCAAACTTTAGAACACTCTTCCACCAGCCATTGCAAAAAATCCTTACTACCATGAGTTCAAACAACTCCTAAAGGAATACCTAGCTAGCCATTGGTTGTGCTCTTGCCATACTACAGGCTAATTATTTCCCAAACCCCATTCTATATCTTTCCTTTCTGCTCCTTCCCAAATATTTATCTGATTCCTGCTGCTTCTAACTTTACCATTCCCCTCTTCATCTTTATTATAATTTTTTTCGCCTCTATTCTCTCTATCTCATTTTCTGCTACTCAGTTACAAGCTGTATCTCTAACTTTCTGCTACTCAGCTACACATGGATTCATATGCACTATGTTCATATCTGTTCATGAAATTGTCTCAGGGCTCAATTAATGTTTCTCTGTACATTTGGTATTCTCTGTTATCTATATTTGCTCCTGTATCATGTGTATATATTACCATTGTTAGTATTGTTACTGTTGTGGAGCTTTTCTCTTCGGGTCTCCACTGAAAATGGGCTCCTGGCCCAGTCAGACATTACCCGGTTAACAAATGTAATAAATAAATAAATTAATTAATTAATTAATTAATTAATTAATTTATGGGTTGATTCCTTTAATCTTTGTATGGAAAATTATTTTACCTTGGGCAAATTATCTATTTAGAGATTTCCTTTTTCAGTGCATCATGTGAGTTACTTAACAACACTCCTCGCAAGTGGAGGAGCCTTGCATGACTGCTCTAAGAGGGCTAGCTGTATAGGAAGCTTACCTAGGACATGTTTGTTACACTGGGGTGAACATAATATCAGTCCATGCTGTCTTCATTTTTAACTATCCCCACACACATGCATACTCTAACTTTCTGACCCTCATGAGCTTCATGCTGTTATTGGTTGTAAAGAAACACTCAGAAAAAAACAGGCATTGAGGGACTGTTCTGTGAACTGTAGGCTCATACTCATAGCTTTATTTTAATTTCACAAGTAATAGGGGTTTGTCATTCACATATAAGAGACTGGCAAAATAAATGCATTTTTACTTTAATTTGTATTTTATACTGGCTATTTGATTGCTCTTTATATTAAACAGTTCAAAATTTGTGCAGACCAATGGCAATATGTTCCAAGATACATACCAGCATGTTCAAACTGTCCTCACATGACATATGACCATAAAGGAATGCTATAAAAAATTTATATCATATGGTTCAGTCATATCAAAATGTATACAGATTGCATTAATCAGTGAGGGTATGCTTCTGTATGTATGTTTTAGATCACTGTCAAAAGTACCCTGTAATGTTACTTGCAATTAATATACATTCTAATACTATGATAAATATACACTATGTACATACAAACAGCAGCAGCAATTTAAACAACAAAAGTGGAGATGCATTTCAACACAAAAGCTTCTGAAGTACCATCAATACTGCTCCAACATCATCATGGATGGAATTACCAATAGTGCAAATTGTATCTGGTCAGTGGTCTAAATACTCTGAGGTTACCAACTTAGAAAAATGCAGTTGCTGACTGCACAATGATTTAAACAGATGCATGCTTGCTTTAGATCTAGCTTGTTGCAGTATGTATGTTTTCCCAGTCTCACTCCCTCCCATGCCACTTTGTATATTTCACAGACAAACCAGGAGACAGCTTTCACTGACTCACCACCAGCATTTGAGTTATCTGTTGCCTAGAGAAGGAGGTCTTACAGCTGGTCAGTCACCTCTGTCATGCTGCTTTCCTCAGTCTTCATTTTTATTGGTGAGCAGAGGTCATGACATATAGGTGCAGAACAAAGTAGGAAATAGACTGCTGTAATTCAACACGGTGCTAGTGATCAGCCATGTCATTTTCACATGACTCAAAGCATCATGGGACTTGTATTTGTGTACTGCAGTCTGCGTTATGCTGTAGAGCTTTTTAAGTCTCTGTATAATGCTGTCACTCAGTCATGACTCTACTCTCATCCACATATGAAGCTGTTAGGCTGAAGGCAGGTTAAAAATTATTCCTTTATATTAAGTGTTGAAACCAGTGATCAAACTGTTCAGAGAGACTGGCCGGAAAAAATATGAAAAGCACCAAATGAAAAGCCTCATTCTGAACAGGCACTAAATCATCAAGCATGTTATTAAATTGTTAAATTGTTTATATGACAGGGCATGGCCAAGACAGCAGAGTGAAAGTAGCAGTTGAAAGAAGCTTTGTAACTTTAAATTCTTTTTGGTTAAATTTGAGAGAGTGAGAAAAAAAGTTACATATCTAGAATGCTGTACACAAAAATATATTCTTGAACTTGTCCTGAATCTAAGTATATAAAATGTTACCTCAGACTCTGTGACGCTCGTGCACTAGCCCAGTAATCAAGGAGCTTCAATCCTCACCACTAGCACCAGTGAGGGGAGTCCACATTGGAACTATAACAAGTACACACACAGTAAAGTACAATTTCCCTTAAGATCAACAGAGATCACAGTCAGTCCAGGGCTGGTTTCTCCCTTTCTCTCCAGATCCCCAATTAGACTCCCCACTGGCACAGCTATAGTGTTCAGATCTCAGCTGAGTAGTCAAGCCAAAAACTCTAGTACCCTCTCTGTCCAACCAGTGCTTCGTGTTCCTGCCCAAGTAGCTGACACACAGGGACGTCGGGAGGCATACGCACTGTACTGATTTCAGTACAAGTTCTTTAGAAGAGGGGGTAGCTTTAAAAAAAAAAAAAAAAAAGTACGTACATATATATATTTTTTTTTTAAACAGTGTTGGCTCCTTTAAGGAGCATACCAGCCAGTCGGAAGTGAGTTTGCGTCATGTCCGGCTGGCTGCGAGCGGGAAATGTGCAGGAAGACAATCGCAAATGGATTATCGCTACGAGTGGGAAATCTGAAGATGTAGTGCATGGAAGGAAATCGCAAACTGATTATCAGGTAAGAGAGGTGTGTGTGTGTGCGGGCTATGTGAGAGAGTAGAGAGAGAGAGAGAGAGAGGGAGAGAGAGAGACAGAGAGTGTCTGAGAGTGAGGGATTTGCTGGATTTTCTTGATGGAAGATACCCAAAAAGGCACAACTACCTGTAAAACGTTTGCAAGTTCTATAGTAGCATGACATATCTTTACCTAAAATTAGTTAGGATCTAAATTAGATGATTGTGTTTGCTGTCTGTCATCTAACTTTTAGATGAACTTTCTTGTACAAGCTTATTCCAGTTTGCATATTAAATATGTTAATTTATTTCAAGTAAGCAACTTTATTATTCAGTTTTAAATACTTTGGCTAGTAATTAATTTATGAGATTAAATGCATGTATATTGAATCTTGTGTAATGACTGCTGTTTATTTGACTATCGAATAGTGACTGTTCAGAGCTTACTACTTAAATCATGGCTTAAGTTATGAAAAAAAAATATGTGTTTGGTTTTGTCTTGGGTAATCTAGCTTGTTGGCAGTGTTGCTATAGAGGGTGTTGCTACTGTAACCTTACCATCTAACCTTCTTTCTAGCCAGCCCACTAGCATAGAGAGCTAAAACCCTAATTGCAATGTAGGCAACCCAGGTGCATGATGGAGCTGACAGGAAGGATGGGAATGCCTAAGTTGAGAAAGAGGAGTGAAGTAAGTCACATGGTAAAGCGATCCTTCAGAGGAAGGGATGGAACAATGACCTGCAAGGTAGGTATGTGGTTCATCAAACTGACAGCTGGCAGTAGCTTTCATTGAATAAGTGTACAGGTACATGTATTTGTGTTACAGGTAGGCATTTTGAACCACATGGTGACATGTCCCTCCATCTGTGGGAGATCATAGTTTGGGTAAAACCTTCCCTATACCTGGTATGCCAGCAAGGGCACAAGAAACCCTGAAGTATATCTGAATGATGCCACCCCACTGGTGGCTCCCACCCTAATGGATATGACTCTCACTTCTAAGGAAAGGATGCATTTAAGTTCAGTGTGGGTGGTCTGATGGTTGGCAGCCATGCGGGCAAAAAGATGTAGAAAGAATCATTTACCCACCTTTTTGGAAAGAGGTGTGTGTGTGTGTGTGTGTAAATGCCCCGACATAATACACCTGTTGGCTATAAGTGTTCATGCTCAAACCCTGTACCTTTGCTTCAGGGTAAGAAGAGCCTAAAGTCCCTAACCACCACCATTTCTGAACTTTGTTCAGATTTGCTTTTCTAATGGTTGTTAGTTATGGTGAGAACTGAGAACTGAAGTTGTATTTCCCCCATTATTGTTTTTGTTGTTGGTCCAGGTTTTTTGTGCTAAGGTGTGAAGTGAGAACTGAATTTGTATTCCCTCATTATTGGCTTTGTTTGTCCAGGTTTTTTGTGCTAAGAGGTTGAGAGCTATCTAAATGATAGCCATTAAGTTTGTCTTCCTATTTTTCAAACTGCTGATTTAGCATAGTGTTATGTTCCACTGACTATAGTGCATGTGGTTCTGGGTTCAAGACATGCATGGTGATAACACAGCATTTTATTCTAGCAACTTTCCAAAATTATACAAGCAATGTTTAAAATGTGTCCCTGGTTTTTGGGCTTTTGCCCCCCCCCCAATAAATGTTAGCTTTTTCCAGATTTCTTGTGCTGCAAAGTTCAGAGATACAGCTGAGTGTCGACATTTTACAAGGAGCTGAGAGCTGCAGGGGAACTAACGAATCTGCTTGTACTGTTAATAGCACAACAGGTAGTGTATTGGCTTTTGATGCAGAAGGCTGTGGGTTCTTCTCCCACAAAAGGTAAATGAATTGCTGATACTGTATTGTGTTGTAAAGGGGGGTGGATGCTGTAGTCTGTTTTGGCGAAGATATCTAGTAGTAACTATGAACCTGTTATCAGTTTGCCATCCAATCCCTATTGCAATATTACTAGCGTATCATTGTTTTTAATGCAACATAGGCAATTTATTCCTCAAGGGCAACAGGCACTTTATTTGTAGATGAAACAATGACATATAAAGTTGTTTGCTAGCAGCAGCCTCTTCATTAGTTACAGATTTCTTTAATGTGGAATTATGTAGATGGCTTTTACTAGTTCAGAGATTGTGCATATTTACTGATACTGGTGGACTGTAGAAGTCTGAGTAGACTTTTATGATGGAAATGTTATGAATTGGGCTGTTTTGTCATTATTGGTGCATGCATTTTGTTTCATTGTTTACTGGAAAAATGTTCAAAACAATAAATTTAAAACGCTCTCTAACAACTATACTGTATTGTACAAGGAATATAATTTAATACAGTCAGGAAGGTGTATCAAAGAGCACGTGTATGTTTCATGTGCAAGGGGCCTATGATTTGAAAACAGCCCAAAGTTCATCTTTATCTGCCACTGGCAAAATTTATTTTCTTTGAATGTGGGTTTCAATGCTGTTTCAATGAATGTGAGTTTCAAGGGCAGAGAAGTTTTAATGCTAAGTCCAGTTTCATTGTGGGACTGCATTGCTTTGTTTAGTAGATATTTATTGGTGTTCATGCTGTAAAATGCAAAATAAAACTTTTCTGGCAACTCATTTAGGAATGAAGTCACTAAATAATGACCGATGTTAAGTTTCAGACGTCATAATCTTCAGAAAAATGCATGCTAAAGCAAGATCTGATATTCTATCAACTGTCTTAAGTTTATACAAGATCAATTTTTAGTATTGTTTGTATGTTCCCCCAATATATTTGGCCTTGTCCAGATTTCCTGCATTAAGAGGCTGAGAGGTATGTGCAAATAAATCGCTTTATAGAATTAGGAATATCCAAACCTCTCAACTGTCCCCAATTTTGGCTCAAAATGTTGCTCTCCCCCTAATAATCTCTCCATAAAATAGCAATTTTGGAAGAAAACGTGGAGGGTTTACTTTTTATAAATACTGTAATGATCAGAGTTATATATTACTTTTATTTCAGAAATGCATGTAGATTCTCTAATTTTGTCAGCTGCTCACGTTAACTGTGCTCATATTAAAATGGTGTCCCTTCTTTGACAGGTTCCCAGCTCTATTGTCTGACAATTTTATATTTTTGCATCACATTTTTGGTCAGTTTTTCATAAAATTGCAGTTTTCTGGCAAATTAGTAGCAAATCATTAAAGACTGAAGTTAGAAAATAATGGCAGATATTTGAGTTTCAGATTTCATACCTTTCAGAAAATTCATACTAATGCAAGACCTACTACTATTCTATTATCTTTCTAAGTTTATAAGAGCAATATTTAAAAAGTGTCCTTATTTTTGGGCCTTTGCCTCAGTTTTATTTATGAGCTTGTTGCTCTAAGAGGTTAAGAGGTGTGTGTGTGTGTGTGTGTGTGTGTGTGTGTGTGTGTGTGTGTGTGTGTGTGTGTGTGTGTGAGAGAGGTAGGTAGCATACCTCTCTGTCCAAATTTTGCAGAATGTCCAGATTTTCACCCCATATTTTTTGTCTGTTCCTCATAAATTTTGTGATTTTCTAGAAAATCATTGAAGGCTGAAGTTGCTAAATAATGACCGACATTTGAGTTTCAGACTTCATGTCCTTTAGAAAAATTCATACTAGCACAACTCCTGTTATTCTAGCAACGTTCTCATACTAGCACAAATCGTGTTATTCTAGCAAGTTTCTAAGTTCACGCGGGCATTATTTAATATCTGTCCCTGTTTATTTTAGGCTTTGTCCATATTTCTTGCACTAAGAGGTAGGTAGGGGTGTGTGTGTGTGAATGAAACACCCTAGTTAGGGGTAGCCAGGTGGTTAGTAATTTACTCAAGCTCAAAACCTGTACCTTAGTTACAGAAAACAAAAGCATGAATCCTCTACCCCAACTACCATGCTGCATTTTTCAAAGAACTGACTTTCAGGTTCATTTTCAATTCAAGGACCCGAGTTTGAGTGAATCTATATTATATTACTGAAGAGGCATTACAGCGAATGCCTCTTCATCGACACTAAAAGAGCGAACCGTGAATTACGAGAATGGTCGTAGCTTGGCTGGGGAGGGGGGGGGTAGCAGTTTGAGAGCTGTGAGTACAAATTTGAAAATCCTAGCTACACCCCTGCTGACACACACACACTTTCAAATTTGGTTTATATACAAACACACAGACACTCCTCAGGAAGGCTGGCACAGGTTTACTAGCTATTACCCATTCTGCCCACGCTATAAGGTAGTAATCCACTGCCACCAACAACTCTTATCAGGTACTATAAAGGCCTTTACCAAAGGGTGTCCAATTCCACTGTGCAGTATTACTGTTATCCAAATAGTAAGGGTAACCCAGGACTAAGGCTATTGGAGTGGCTTATACAATATCACCAAATACATGCAAGTACTCTAAGAGCTTAAATTATCTCTACACAAAACAGTCACAGTTGAAATGTTTAAAATATTTAATAATAAATAATAAAAACACAAGACAATACTTATTCATTCAATACAATTATATTAGAAAGTTCAGAAATCAGAGGAAAATACTTTAAAACAACATTGTATGATAGTCTCACATAAATATAGAAAATAGCTAGACTAATCTGTCTATATTCCTATCTGTAAGAGAAATTACTGTTCTAAATTCTGCTTACAGAGTGAGCAACTGCAGATGAGAAGTGCTGGTGATGTTGTCAATTCCGAAGATAAATACAAAATGCTCAATCTTTCTCTCTGAGAAAGTCATAAATTGATAATACACATTACTGCTGAGTCATTTCATATTACATCATTCCTGACACTTCTACTTTTCTCAGGCTCACAGAACTTAACATTTTAACATTTCTTTTTATAATCCGCACCTGTCAGGAAGCAACAGCAATACAAGACACTTTACATGTAAAACCTAGTAATTATCTCTGTCTTAGAACAATAGAAATAATTTCCTAGCCCAGACATCCTGTCTCCTATCTTCAGATCAGTCATAAAATGCTTTACTCATCAGCTTTCTTCCAGCAGGGTGCACTGTGGTTACATTTTTGAACCTTAGAACATAACACAGTTTTCTTACATTTGTTATTCAAGCCTGTGGATCATATTAAGATTTACAATGACATAGAATCATGTATAACATTCTATCTGCCTGGGCTGGCAGCCCCTCAGTCTTTCACAGACTAAAAAACAATTACAGTCAGAAACATCAATTAAAGATTTAACAGTAAAGAGAGATAAAACGAGTTAATACGTAAATGCACAGGACTCCTTTTTTTAAAGAGATACAATCTTTGATACAGAAAATGCAAGATATAGCTTTGAAAATGGATAAACTGGATTCTAAGATAAATAATTTTAAAGAAGAATGCAGAAACAGATGGAACATTTAGAAAACTTAAAAATGAAAAGCAAACCAATTACAACAACTGGCATTGTCTCTGCTGATTGTTTAACCTTAGGTACATCAAGAACAATGGCACAAAAATTGCATAACTAGCTGATAATGCCAACATCCTGGCAGATAGGTTCAGTGCTAACTTTACCGTCTCACCCTCAAAAGGGCCCATATCTATACAGGAAGAATGCAGAGTCCCTGTAATCACAACTACACAGGGAAAAGCTGCACTCTCTAAAGCCAAAAACATAGCATCCATGGGACCGGACAACATCCCAGGCTGTGTTTTACACGAACTTCAGAACAAACTGGCTCCCCACCTAAGGACCATGTTTGATCATAGCTTCACATCAAGCTTTGTGCTCACTGAATGGTGCACAGGAACAGTTATCCCACTGCACAAAGGGGGAGCCACCACTGATCCCAGAAACTATCGCCCTATTAGCCTGACGAGCCTGGTCTGAAAGGCCAAGGAACGTATCATCATGGAACTCATAAACAAAGATATTGGTAACTTCCAAACTCTGGACCGCACCAAGTTCAGGTTTGTGAAAGGCGGATCATGCCTCCTGAAACTGATCAACTTCTTTGAGGCAGTTAACAAAGCCCTAGAGGAAGGTAAGTTGGTTCATACAGCCTATCTTGACCTCGCCAAGGCTTTCGACACCATCCCCCACTCTGGGATTATAGCTTAACTCACTAAACTAGGAATAAATCCCTACATCACAAGATGGGTTGCCAACTGGCTCACTGACAGAACCCACACTGTAAAAGTTGCAGACTCCAAATCTGACTTCAAACCAGTGACAAGTGGAGTACCACAGGGTTCACTCCTGGGACCCCTCCTGTTTGGTTTCTACTTCTCTGAAGTACAGGCTAACACAGAAGGCCTCTGGCCAATGAAGTTCAGAGATGACTGCAAACTAGGAGCCATCGTCGAATCCCCAAATGATGTGGACATTCTATAGAAGGGCCTCACTGAGACTGATGCCTGGTATCAGAGCCATAGCCGCAAGCTCAATGCCAAAAAGTGCAGTGTCATCCCCTTTGGTAAAAACTCTGTACCCATGAACTATCACTTAGGCAGCAGTCTACTTAACACCGAATGTGTGATAAGTGGCCTTGGGACCCAGGTGGACAGTAGTCTCCTTTGATACTCACATCACCACAGTAGTCAGGAAGTCCTTCTACGTGGCACACCTCATCAGAAAAGGGTTCTTATCCAGGAAAAAAGAGGTCATTGTTCCCCTCTACTCGACACTCATCAGACCCATTATAGAGTAGAACGCCCCTTTTGGAATGTACCTCACAAGACATCTGCAGCAGCTGGAAAGGCCATAGAAGTACCTCACAAAGAGGATTACTGGCCTCAAACAGATGCCCTACACTGATCATCTTAAAAAACTCCAGCTTTACTCTGTAGCATATCGCCTACTCCGAGGTGATCTATGCCTAACATACAAAGCTATATCAAACCCAGTGCTATTGGACATGGTACATCTAAAGAAATCCCAATCCCTCCGAGCTACATGCTCTAGGGACCTAAACCTTGTCACCACAATAAACAGGACATGCTGGAGGGATAGATTCCTGTCCCAGAGACTTCCCATACTCTGGAACAAACTACCCATCTATGTCAAGCAAATTTCCTCATAGCACTCTTCAAGAAAAATCTTGAAGAGTGGATGGGAAATAGAAAATACACCCTGGGCATCACTTCTGTAGCTCTGCTCGACAGTGGCACAGGAAAATAACTTTCTTGGGTGGCATAAGCCAGGGAACCTTGTTGGCTAAGCTTACTTAGGCTCTTGGGCCGATAGCCTAGTACTTACATATGAACCTATGAAATGGAAGTAGGAGTGAAGACATGTTCTGGAACAGGAATATCATCTGGATTGCTCTGAGATCTAGAGTCTGTATCACAGGAACAATGTTGTGATATCGGTTCTGATACAGGAAGTAGATGTCTGCGATTTCCCCTGTACTCCACACCCTCTGATTTCGCAAAGTAGGATCTTGGCTCTGCACATGTACTTGTTACTTGACCAAGCCGGTTAAAACTTTTTGCCGTTTGTATCCTCACTGTCTCTCCTTCTTTCAATGGAAGAAGAAATCTGCTCAATTTGTCATAACTGGATGTCTGGAAAGAACGCTTTCTGAATAACTGGGCTTTGATTGCTTTGTTGTTTTTAGGTTGAGGCCTCAACAAACTGGAACTGATAGGCAATGTTGTTCTGGTTTGCCTAGATAGAAGTCTCTGAGCAGGTGAGCCAAGTATATTGTCACTGGGTATGTTTATGAGATTAAGTAAATTCAAAAAGACATTGGTATTCTCACACTTTGACTTCTCTAGCAATTGCTTTGCGCTCTGTACTGCATGTTCAGCTAGTCCATTTGACTGCAGATATTCTGGACTGCTAGTAACATGCACAAAGTCCTATTCTCTTGCAAATTTCTGAAACAACTGACTGGTAAATTGTGTACAATTGTCAGAGATAAGCTTCTGGACTGAGAAATGACATTTCAGCGTGGTAATAACAGTAGTGGATGTTAGGTTAGGTAGAAAATCGATCTCAAACCAGTTTGAATAAGAGTCTACCAATACTAAGTAATGCTGATTGTTCCACTCGAATATGTCAGTGGCAACTGTTGACCAAGGTAGTTCATGAACTTGACTTAGCTGAAGTGCTTCTTTCTGCAAATGCGGTTTAGTACTATTGCATACTGAACAATAAGAAAGTACTCTAACAATGTCTTTTGCTAGAGAAGGCCAAAATACTGGTCCTCTCAGTCTAATTTTGGTAGCTTCAGAACCTGGGTGACGACAGTGCAAAATCTGCATATATTTTTGTTGTAAGGAAGCAGGAACAATAATTTTAGGACCTTTGAAAATAATGCCATCTTCCATCAACATCTCATCTCTGTAAGAAAAATAAGTTTGCACTTCAGGTGGTACACTAGATTGCTGGCCATCCAACATTAATGCAATGGTTGAGCTTCTGGAAAATTGGATCAGTCTTTGTATGATCTCTCAGCTCATCAAGTCTTGTGGTAGAAAAATTACGCACTTCCATGACATCGAAGTCAAAATTTTCTATGTCAAGCTGTTATTTTGTATTTCTGGGTGATCTGGATAAGGTATCAGCCAGATAAAATTTTTTGCCTTTTGTATAAAACATTTTGAAGTTGTACTTCTGCAATTTGAGCATCATCCTTTGTAATCTCACTGGAGCTGAATGCATAGGCTTCTTTAAAATACTAACTAGAGGCTGATGAGCAGTTTCAATCTGAATATCTCAACCATAGATATAATCATGAAACTTGGAACATGCAAATACTATTGCCAAAAGTTCCTTCTCGATTTAAGCATATTGCATTTCAGTCTGGGTATGTGCTCTAGATGCATAGACTACTAATCTGCCTTCCTGAAGAATAACTGCGCCAAGACCAAATTTTGAAGAATCACAGGAAAGAGTTACTGGTTTATTTATATCATAGCATCCTAATGTAGGTGGGGTGGAAATTTCCTGCATAAGGTCTTCAGATGCTTTCTGGTGCTGTTCTAACCAAGACCATGTAACATTTTTACATGTTAGTTCTCTCAAAGGAACTGTCAACTCATCGAAGTCTGGTATAAGCTTGCCTAAATAGTTGACCATACCAAGAAAACATTATAGAGCTTGAACATTTTCCAGTGCTGACATGTCAAGAATGACTGCTTGTTTGGATAGGTCTCGTCTCAAGCCAATGCTAGCAAACAAATGACCTACCCATGTAACTTCTGGTAGTCTGAAATTGCACTTTAGCGGATTGAGCTTTAAGTTCACTTCACATGCTCTGTCTAAAACTCTCTTAAGATTTCTGTCATGCTCTGCTTCACCATTGCCTCTGACCAATAAATCATCTACTATTATGGCACAAGGATAGCCCCAACAAATTTGATCCATTGCACACTGAAAGACTTCAGTTGCAGAATTGATTCCAAATGGCATCCTGATGAATCTATGTCTTCCAAATGGGGTACTGAATGCAGTCAGTAATGAAGACTTGCAATCAAGCATCACTTGCCAAAATGAAATTTTTGCATCCCAAACTGAACAAACAGTGGCAATCGAAATTAGAGCAGTGACCTCCTCAACTGTGCGCATAGAATGATGTGGTCTCTTCAATTTTTTGTTCAAATGTCTTGGATCAATGCATATTTTGATTTCATGTGAGCCTTTTTGTGAGCAGTTACCATGGACGACACCCATTTAATAAGTTCTACAAATGGATACATTACACCTTGCTGCACCATTTTATTCAACTGAGCTTTGACTTTATTCGGCATAGCTATCAGAACTTTCCTTGCTGGTCTGACTATGGGACTGACTTTTGGGTTTAACTTCATGGAATACGCAACTGGAAGTTTGCCCAACTTGTCATCGAAAACATCAGCATATTCTGAAAAAGTAGTGTTAGTGAAGCTGGAACTGGGACATGTGCTTATTTGATGAACTTTTTTGGTAAAAGAAAGCAGATTCATTCTCAAACTGTCTCTGAGACTCAATAATGACTGCACAGGTCTTCAGACTACATAGAATAATAAGCTATAACAGTTCTTGGCCACATAACATGAAAGCACTACTGACCTTTTGGTTTGAATTTCTTTACCTCCATAAGCACAAGTTTTGCACAACTGGCAATGTTTAGTTGTTCACCGGCTCTCACCTTAGCAAATGTGTCTGCTGACATAACATTACACTTTGAACCAGTGTCTACTTTGAGATTGGTGGATTTACTATTGATCTGGACAGTACAAAATACTTTATTATTGCAAAAACATCTACTACACCAATCTTTTCACCAATTACTGACACACCATCCACACAGAAAGTAGACTGTAACCCTACTTCATCAATTTGATTTTTCAAATTACCCTTCTTTATAACAGTGTGAGGCTTACTTGATTTGCAAAACTTTTGAAAATGGTTAAATTTTTTACACTTGTGGCATTGCTGACCAAATGCTAAACACTTTTCTCTTTTAGACTCATGGTTGGCACCACAATTGCGACAGTTAACTATAAAACTTGATTTGAGTTTTGCTGATTCACCCTTGTACTGCACTGACCATGCCCTCTTTACTGAGCTAGTCTTGGAACTTGCTAGAAGACTATGGGTCCACCCTGGAAATTTTGCAGGGGCAGCAGCTGCCATGTGCTTAGTTCTTCTTTGCTAGTCACATGTTGTATACTGTCTGCATTTGCTCTGGAGCCTGCTGAAACCACACTCATCACTTGCAAGCATATCTGTATGCCTTGTAAGTTGATGGATTTGACAAATTTCAATAGCTTTGCTCAGAGATAAATCACTGTCATGAAGTAAAATCTTTCTGACAGAAGCACTATTAATACCACACACAAGTCTACCCTTTATTAACTCATCTTTTAAGCCAGCAAACTTACACATTTTAGCATTGTTTCTCAGGTCAGTAATATAAGCTGCAAATGTTTCTCCTTGCTTTTGATCTCTTGTGTAAAACAAATGCCTCTCTAATGTAGCATCAGTCTGGAGATTGCACATTTCTCTAAATTTGCACTTTAAATAATTGGGTTCTTTTCTTGATTCAGCCTGTGCAAAAATAAGATGATTTGCCCCTTCACCTTCATATACTGCTGGTGTATATACAAATTAATTCTGTCTTTCAATGGCCTCTGACCCAGCTAGGTTTAGCAAAATGAATGCCTTGATGCATGCATCTTTGTTGCAATAAGATGTTTGTATGAATGTCTCATACTCTTGCTGAAATATTCTCCAGTTCTCTGCAATATTCTGATCAAATACAAGTGGACCTGGTTTACAAAATGTCTCTGCCATATTAACATATACCAGTGAAGGTTTTTGCAAATATGCACGGACACACACACACTTACACATATGCCAGAAATTCATACCAATACTTATAACTATGTCCAATAGCACAACAAGCTTCTTAATGTCATCTGAACTTTGTGAAATTAGTCTCCCAGACACAATAATACTCTTGAAATTACTGTACTGCAAGAAATCACCTCTTATCAGTGTAAGAAACATTTCAAATGACTGCACTGTGCAAATAAACTGGGCAGAAGAAGCTCAGAGTAAGAAACATTTCAAAGTAGTTGCACTTTGCGAATAAACAGCACACAGCACACTGAAATTTCCTCAAAATGGCTGTACCTTGCTAAATAAATCTGTACAGTGCAAGAAACACTGTAATGGTGGCTCTCTGCAAATAGACACACCCAGCACAAGAAACGTTTCAAAATGGCTGTATTTTGACTGCCCTTTACGAAATAGTTGCACTTTGCACGCAATAAACTCTTCTAAATAAATGCACAGTAATAAACACTCACTGTAAGCACTTTTACACACTTTGAGATACTTTGAATAACTCTAGTTATGCCATTCAAGGCTTCAGTTAATGTGAAATAGTAGTTTATACCAAAACATAGTAATTTGCCAAAAAACTGTAGTCACCTTGCTTTATTTATGCTTAATGTGCCCTTTTTACCCTTATTTATATTAGTTTTGCTCGTTTAGTCTCTTTTTATGCCCATTATACTTTCTAGTGCTTGTTTTATCTCTAAACATGCTTGTTTTACTTTAAACATGCTCATTTTGCAATTACAAGGTAGTTCTGAGCCCCTTATGTGCTTTTCTGATAATCATTTTATCAAATAGCTTAATTTCGAACATTTTGTTTAATTAATAAACTTTTTCTGCCTTTCCTTTGCTTAATAAATATTTCTGTGCTATTTGTTTGCTTAATAATGTATTCTGTGCCCTTGCATTGCTCCATTTTATCTTTTTTATAAAATAAATAAATTGTTTTTGCAAGTTTTCATTACCTTTTTTTTCCATTTCTGGTCCTTTCCTGCATTTGTTTCACTTAGTTTATCTTCACTGTTAACTCTGCATCTCATGGCTGTGAAAAGCAGTCTCTGGAATCCTGCTTCTAATACCATGTCGCTTGTCTAGTCAGGATGAAGTAGACAAAAATTATGGTTTCTGTTCAAGCAGCTTTATTATGTACAAACACATCAGAAATGAGGCTAAGTAAGTTTAACTTATAAACAAACAAGCTATCATACATATACATGTTCACACTCCGGCTGCACTTCTCAAAATGGCACTGAAGCTAGCACATGCTTGCTAATTATGTGCACGTGCTGTCCTTGGAAATGCTTCTTAAAGGTACAACACAACTCACTATTCTAAAATAGGTAATTCAGTTTGGTAGTAATTAAATTAATTCTTCGTATACAGATTTTTATATCTTATTAGTTATTAAATAACATTGCTGTAATTAACAAATGAAAATAAACATATCTTTCTCCCAAAAACGTAATCACCACATTTAAGTCTATTGACAGTAAGAATAAGAAAGATTCATATTTTCATTCATTCAATAAGATTAATAAAAGCCCTTAGTACATCAATAAAAGACAAATCATTTATTCTTGAACTTCTTGGATTTTGAGTTTGTCTTCCATTAATTAACATTAATTTGCCTCTTAAGTGAAGCAATGCTCCATTCCATTTCTTCTGAGGGAATTACTGTTTTGATTTAAGGAAGAAATCAGAAACTTCTGGTGTAGCAAAAGTTTTAATACCTTTAGGAAGGTGAGCTTTTATTTTTGCAGGGAAAAGAATAGCTGCCTTAAGACATTTTTTCTTAAATTCCTTAACTAATGGTAAGTAAGTTTTTCTTTTATTCATGACTTTCATAGAGTAATCACTGTCAAAGGAAATAATGTGTTCTCCTATTTTTATAGGAGGGTTAGACTATGCAGTTTTTAGTATTAAATCCATGCTTGATGTAATTTTTACTATAACTGAATACAGAAGAGCATTTTCTTTTCTAATCAGAGAAGCCAAAGATCTAAGAGCTCTTTCTATACAAAAAAAGAGCTTCAGGTTTATTTAATAAACAAATAACAACAAAAAAGCATTCAGTACAATGATTCCAATGCAACTTATAGAAAAGATAATCAACCTTAGCATAAATAAAGTGCTGTGCAACTGAATCCTTGATTTCCTTACTGGAAGACCACAAAGGACCTGTACTGGTAACAACACTTCAGGGAGTATTACCATAAACACTGCAGTGTTGTGTGCTGAGTACTGAGTTCACAATCCTTATCCATGACTGCTCTGCAGAAGCTAGCAACAACCACATAATCAAATTCACAGATGACACCACAGTGTTGGGACTCATAACTGATGATGATGAGAGTGGGTATAGGAATGAGGTCAACTCCCTGATTGAATGGTGCGATAACAACAATTTGGACCTGAACATCAGTAAAACAAAATAAATTATTATTGATGTTAGAAAGAGCTCTGTCATGCACCTGCCTCTCAAGATCAATAGTGACGAAGTGGAGAGAGTCCAAGCTACAAAGTTCCTAGACGTACATTATATGTGAGAGGATCTTTCTTGGAATACAAACACAGACCAGCTAATTAGAAAAGCCCACCAGTAACTACACGTCCTAAGAAGGCTGAGAAAAGGAAAGCTCTCTATGAATGCTCTAAATACCTTCTACAGAGGAGCCATCCTGAGCTTTATCACTAGCAAATGTACTGTATGGTTCAGTATCAGCACAATGGCCAAAAGTAAGAAGCTGCAAAGAACAATAAAAACAGTAGAAAAGATTACGGGCACTAGTCTTCCTACCTGACAGGAGCTCTTTACAATGGGATGTAAAAAGAGGTCCTGCAAAATACTGATTGACACATCTCATCCAGCGTATGGCTGGTTCACTAAACTTGCTTCTGGTAGAAGTTTTTATCCAACTGCAGTAATGTAAATCTGGACGTATCAAGACTATAATAGATCATTACGCTCTCATTCTTTTCTTTTTTTCCATACAGCAATTCTATTTATTTATCGATACTAAAATTAATATATTCACATTCAAGAGCAATTCCAATCACTTCCTTGTCTGCAATATCACTCAATCTCACCTCTGTGTATAGTGTACTTTTCTTTCCATGTTTTAATCATCTAGTAGCCAATGTTGTCCAGTGTATATAAATAGTATACAAGCATGTGAGTCAGTACTTAGATATTTACTTTTGTACTATAGTTATTGTTTATTCTTTAATACCTATCATGTCTGACTTTTTGTGTTTGTTTTCTCCTGTAAAAAAGCGGACACTTGAAATTTCATTTAGGTACCACTGGTGTTTCCTAAATGACAGTAAAGTTTCTTTAAATCTTTGAATTTATGTAGCCATATTTAAAAAAAAGTTAAATATGTTATTTCCCTCATATTTTTCTGGTATTCCATAGATCCATTTATTATTTCTTCTGAGTTTGTTTTCCAGATCATCCACCT